>NC_080163.1:178124207-178384207 GCF_950295315.1 Erinaceus europaeus
AAATCCAGTCTAAGTTCTGCTTTGTGTTTCCTCTTCTGTTTTTCTTTTTCTTTTTTCCTTTTTAGATTTTATTTATTTATTCATGAGAAAGATAGGAGGAGAGAGAGAAAGAACCAGACATCACTTGACACATGTGCTGCTGGGAATTGAACTCAGGACCTCATGCTCAATTGAGAATCCAGTGCTTTATCCACTGCACCACCTCCTGAGCCAGTTTCTTTTTCTTTTTTATTAGTTATCTTTATTCATTAGATAGAGATAATCAGAAATTGAGAGGGAAGGGGGAGATAGGAAGAAAGACAGACAGACAGACAGAGAGAGAGGGCGCTGAAACTCTGCTTCACCACTTGTGAAACTTTCTTCATGTAGGTGGGGACTGAGGGCTTGAACCCAGGTCCTTGTGCATTGTAATGTGTGTTCAACCAGGTGTGACACCACTGAGCCCCGTTTTTATTTTTCAACTTCTGTCCATGAGTAAGATCATCCCATATTCATGCTTTTCTTTCTGGCTTATCTCACTTAACACGATTCCTTTCAAGATCCACCCAAGAAGACGTGAAGAAGGTAAATTAACCATTTAATAGCTAAGTATTATTCCACTGTGTATAGAACACAACTTACTCAGCCACTCATCTATTGTTTGGCACCTGGGTTGCTTCCAGGTTTTGGCTATTACAGATTATGCTGCTATGAACTTAGGTATACACAGATCTTTTTGGATGAATGGATGTGTTTATTTCATTAGAATATATCCCCAGGGCAGAAATTTCAGGGTCATAGTCCATTTCTAGCCTTCTGAGAGTTCTCTGTGCAGCTCTCCACAGGGTACAAGCCCCAAATTCTCATGCTGAAACCACAGCTCCAAATACTTCTGAGTATTTGGAGATGGAACCTTTAAAAGAGTGATTTTTTTATAGACTGAGGTATCTCTCTCTCTCTCTCTCTCTGAGTAGGGGAAGGAATAGGTATAATCCAATCTGATCAGACTCCTTATAAAAAATTTAGACACATAGAGAGATACTAGGGAGAGATGATGTGAGGAGACAGGGGTAGGTAAATAAAGGAGAGAGGCCTCAGGAGAACCCACACACCTTGATCTTGACTTGTAGCCTCCAGAACTGTGAGAAACTATATGTCTGTGCTGATGACACTGCTCAGTCTGGGATACTTTATTTAGCCAGCCTGAGCTCAATAGCCATGTGGATATATCCCCGGCCCCCAACACCACCTCCCACTGACCCTCGAACTCTCCCCGGCTTTCCAACACATGGAAAGGACCAGCACACACATTGACCCTTTGCTGCCCCCAACTACCTCCCATTGCTCCTCAGATGCTAGGATTGGACCTGTTTTAGTCAATACTCTGGATCTTTGTTTATAGCTGGATCAATGAACTTGTCATAGTCTAATCAAATGCATGTTTGCATTTGTCAAGCAGGAAGTCAGCAAAGGTTCCTTCAAGTATCCAGCCACAACCTGGCTTCTTGCAGCACTGGTGATGCCAGGAATGTATTCCTACAACGGTTCCCCTCCCAGCTCATGCTTGCCCATGGGAACAGTGCCCTTGCTACTATCACCAGGACCCCCAGACTGTGTGGCCCACTGAAAAAAAAAACTGGCAGTGGAGGTCACAGATCATTGGCTCTCCATGGAAGGCTTTCAGTGTTCTCTTGGAGATACAAGGAGATGCTCCAGATTCAGGTCCTGCAGATTCCTGGTGTCATATGTGGAAATGGTGGTTGGTGGCTGTGCTGGTTCATCATGGAGAGTCCCAGGAATTTTGGACAGGATAGATTAAACCAGGTAATCACCAGGAAAAATCTGCAAAGGAGACATTCTTGATTCTGTTCTTGATGTGTGTGTGTGTGTGTGTGTGTGTGTGTGTGTGTGTGTGCGTGTGTGTAGCTATCTAGGAGAAAAAGAAGAAGGAGAAGAAGAGAAGAGGGAGAAGGAGAAGAGGGAGAAGGAGGAAGAGGAGGAGGAGGTGGAGGAGAAGGAGAAGAAGGAGTAGAAGGAGAAGGAGACAGTGAAAATCATTGAAAGTTACAGTGATACACACTAGCTATCAATGAACTAATCCTTCAGATCTTCAGGGTTGGGCTGGACTGGGTGCCACCACACACCAGACAGTTGCCTCAAGCAAGTCAGGGCCACTCCTGGCTGGCTGTCCACAATGCATCCTATCCCTACTATCTAGACCAGCTTAGTTACATCTGCCCCTCTTCTCAGATGCTGGCTCCAGGAGCCTTAAGTGCAGTAGCCAGTGTCCTTACAAAGAGAGAGGGAGATGGAGTAGACACACAGGACAAAAGAAGGCAGAAGCAGGAATCAGAATGACCCAGCTTCCAGTCATAGGATGCCAAGGATTCTGGGAACCACTGGAAGTCAGGAAGAAGCAAGGAAGACTCAAGGGCTGTGGTCTTGCTGGCACCCTGACTTTGAACTGACAGCCTCCAGAAGCATGAAGGGATCTTGTTGCCACATGTGTGGTCATTTGCTCCAATAGCCCCAGGAAACTTGTACAGAGACTGAGTCTGGAATTGATCATCTGCCTGCTCCATTCTTGAACCATAGGCAGCAGCCTTTCTCTTTTTTCCCCAGATGAGATACTGCTGTGCCCAGAGGCTCTAAATGGTTCTCCTCCTTAGGATTCCAGTAAGTGGCTGAAAGCCACTCAGAATTAGGGCCAAGGGCCACAGGACCCTGGCTAAGCAACTTGATCTGGTCCCTGGACATAGGCTGGATCCTTTCTATTATCCCTAGAAGAGATTTTATTGGAGGTTATGCTCAAGTGGGGGAAGGGGGAGAGCATGAGGGAAACAACTTAGGGCCAGAAGCAAGAGAGGGACCCCAGGCCAGGGACCTCCCTGCTCAGGCTTCCAAAGGGTCCCTGCAGGGATAGCCCTTAGAGCTGACCCTCTTCATTCATGCTCCCCAGTGTCACATGCCACTTTAGGGGATAGAGTCCTCCTAGCCACCCCCAAGATAATAAATCCAAGGGCCATCATTCCCCTCAATTTTGTCTTCCCATCATGGTGTCCTATTTGGAGGTAGAGAGAATAATCTAGACATACATGTCAGTTCTGACATACCCCAGCCCCCTATGGGGCCTCCCAGGTCTGAGTAAGAAAGGTGAGGATGGAAGGATTGCTTTCCTAGTTTCATTCTTCTGCATATTTCAGTCCAATTTTCCCAGCACCATTTGTTAAAGAGTCTCTCCTCTAATTAATCTCTTGTGTCTTGTCCAAATTAATTGTTTATAGGTGTTGGGACTCTCTCTGCCTTTCACCCTTTATCTGAAAAACAGTGATGATGATGATGATGATGATGATGATGATGATGATGATGATAGTAATATTTTTCTGGAAGCAGCAGAACCTTGCATGCACAAAATCCCAGTGAAGATAACAGCAAGAAAAATAAAATAGGAAAGGTAATATAGAGCTGAAAGGATGGGTGGGGACAAAAATGAATTGAAGGGATCAGCAAGACATCTCACCTAGGAGCATGCCTGCTTTGCCACACTTACATCCAGAGTTCAAATCCTACCACTCAGAGGGCAAAGCTTTGGTGCTATTGTCTATTTATTTGAAAAAATATAGATGATACGTAGATTGATTGAATGATCGATAGATGATAGGTAGTCTTGGAGGATAGTCAGGGTTTCCAGAGGAATTCTCAGGCTCACTATCTTAAAGGCTGAAACTCAGAAGAATCCTCATACCGTAGCCATATGAACTCAGCAAGACACACATCCTAAACCCTACAACACCCTCCAAACACACACACACTCACACTTGAAACCTTTCACCACCTTTCTAGATCCCTCACTGGTTTCCAAGGCCCTGGTGTCTAGATCTACCCACCTGCCAGTCTCTCTTTAATTTTTTTGTCTTTATTTATGAGAACGAGAGGGAGAGGAAGAGAGAGAGAGCTGCAGGACCAGAGCATCACACTGGCACATGTATCGCAAAGCTGAACTTAGAAACTTATGCTTGAGAATCCAATGTTTTATTCACCTCTGGGTCATTCGCCTGTTAGTCTGTCCTTGTTCTCACCTTCCATGTTCTGCACATCAATCACACAGAGCATTAGTAGAGTGTGCCCATTCCCACCATACTGTCTTTGCATATGCTATTCTCTCATCTACGATTCTCTCTCTCTCTTAAAAATTTTATTTATCTATTAATGAGAAAGATTGGAGGAAGGAGAGAAAGAACCAGACACCACTCTGGTATATGTGGTGCTGGAAACTGAACTGGGGACCTCATGCTTGAGAGTCCAATGCTTCATGTACTATGCTACCTCCTGGACCACTCTCATCTGGGATTCTCTTCCCTCCTCCTTCTTTTAGGTAACTCCTGCATGTGTTTCTAGTCTCACTTACCTGTGGGGTCAAAGAAACCCTCCTGCACTGCTGGTGGGAATGTCAACTGGTTCAACTTCTGTGGAGAACAGTCTGGAGAACTCTCAGAAGGCTAGAAATGGACCTACCCTATAACCCTGCAATTCCTCTCCTGGGTATGTATCCTAAGGAACCCAACACACCCATCCAAAAAGACCTGTGTACACATATGTTCTTGGCAGCAAAATTTGTAATAGCCAAAACCTGGAAAAAACCCAGGTATCCAACAACAGATGAATGGCTGAGCAAGTTGTGGTATATATACACAATGGAATACTACTCAGCTATAAAAAAAATGGTGACTTCACTGTTTTCAGCTGATCTTGGATGGACCTTGAAAAATTCATATTAAGTGAAATAAGTCAGAAACAGAAGGAGGAATATGGGATTATCTCACTCTCAGGAAGAAGTTGAAAAACAAATCAGGGGAGTAAACACAAGTAGAACCTGAACTGGAATTGGAGTATTGCACCAAAATAAAAGACTCTGGGGTGTGGGGGGGGGGCGAGAATACAGGTCCAAAAAGGATGACAGAGGACCTAGTGGGGATTATATTGTTATATAAAAAAGTGGGAAATGTTATGCATGTACAAACTATTGTATTTACTGTAAAATGTAAAATATTAATTCCCCAATGAAGAAATTTTAAAAAAGCTCACCTCCCCAGGAAGTTTTCCCTGGCATACCCCTCCCCCTCCCCCAGGCATGCAGGCTGTCAGTACACCCCCTCTCCATAGCATCACTTATCAAACTGTAGTTAAGTACTAAGAATGATACTAAGAACCCGTATGGACCTTAGCTGGCATCCTATGGCCATTCTAGACCAGACTCCAATTGGCTGGGCCTTTAACAGGTTCACCAGAATGGAAACAAGGGAAGGTCATAGGAACACTCCACTTAAACCGCTTCACTGGAAAGTGGGGTGAATGTTCCCCAAATAGACATCACTGCCCAGAAAGGCTCAACAGCTACCAGTGGGGTAAGAATAGCTCCCAGCCCTAGTATAGGTCCAAGGCTCTTCCTGTGTCTCTGCAGAGCTGGCCACAGCAGGTGGCAATCTGAGCCAGGTGACAGGGGATGCAGGCAAAGCCAGCTCTTGCATGGGTTCAAGTTGCTGGGTGACAATGTGGGCTCTGCCAGGGGGTTGGGGGTTATGAAGGTGGGCTGCCCCTACCTCTCAGAAGACAGCTACTGACATCATGAGGACCACATTAGCAGCAGGCTAGCACAGAGCCAGAGTGGGTGGGAAGCTGGTAGGAAGAAATGGTCTGGCGCCAGCAAGAGAGTTCACTTGGACACTTGACCCAGGTTCCAACCCAGCCCCCACTGAACTGAAGGAAGCTTTGGTGCTGTGGCCTCTTTCATTCTTTGCTTCTCTCTGTGAAAAAAAAAAAAAAAAAAATCTGCCTGGAGCCATGAAGCTCCACCGATGATTTTTTAAAATCAGTATAATGAAAATAAAGTGGAGCGGTGGGTAATAGTGATTGAGAGAGAGGCAGTTATTTAGATCAGGAAGGGCTCCTAGGGGATAAAGAAAGAATGAATCAGGCTTGCCAGAATGGAAAGAGGGAGAGGGAATGCTCTCTCAACAGAGAAAAGGCCTTTTGGTTGGAATGGGTGTGGCCTATTCTGGAAGACAGAAGAATGTTTGTGAGGTTGATGTGTGTGTGTGTGTGTGTGTGTGTGTGTGTGTGTGTGTGTGTATAGGAGCAGGAACCCTAGAGAGATGCTGGGTAAGATCTGCAGCGCTGACAAGCTGTGGGAGAGGGCTTGGAGTTGGAGAAAGCCAGGTTGGGCTCCAGGATTCCAGGACCCTGCAGTGGTAGAGTGGGTGTCTGCTGGGAAGGGTCCTGAGTCTCAGCCTCACCCCGATGCAGCCTTTGACAAAACACACTGGGCTCCCAGCGGGCTCCCGCCTCCATAGTGCAAAGTCCTGACACTACTTCTGTGTGAGGCAATGGAGACATCTGCTACATTGTAGACACAATTGGACACTTTTCAACATATTGCTCAGCCTATAATTTCCAACTGCTCCTCCAATTCAGCCTAAGAGGGTGGGGTGTTGCTGAGGAAGCTTCTGCAGGCAGAAGCAGGGACAGAGGAAAGGTGGCTTGTCTGTGTCCTCCGGCGGCTCTGGGTGAGGGACCAGGGGCCAGTTTCAGGGCAGCTTCCTTTCCCCAGAAGGGGCTGTCCTGCTAGGAACTTTGGCCTCCACCCGTATGACTCAGAGCATTTGGGGGTGGGGGGGGACTGTGGAGGTTGTACAAGAACAGTACCTGTAGCTTGAAAGAGGCATCAAGTGTGCTAGGGGCTGCATCCACCCACATTAGCTGGTCTTATCCAGATAAAGCCCTGCCCCTGCTTCATGTCATGGGGACCCTGAGGCTGGGAAAAGCAAATGACTATGTGAGCCCCAAGTGGTAGAGTCATAGGTTGAACTGGCTATGGCCTGGTTCTAGGTGACCTGAGCCCAGCCACTCCTGCTACACTGTAGACACAAGAGGACACTTTTCCACATATTGCCTAGCCTTCCTCCTCTGATATTCTTATGTCTCATCCTTTTAGACTTTTTATTTATTTATTTATTTTTAAAAATATTTATTTCCTTTTGTTGCCCTTGTTTCATTGTTGTGGTTATTATTATTGTTGTTGTTATTGATGTTGCTGTTGTTCGTAGGACAGAGAGAAATGGAGAGAGGAGGGGAAGACAGAGAGGGGGAGAGAAAGACAGACACCTGCAGACCTGCTTCACCGCCTGTGAAGCGACACCCCTGCAGGTGGGGAGCCGGGGGCTTGAACCAGGATCCTTATGCTCATCCTTGCACTTTGCGCTATGTGTGCTTAACCCGCTGCGCTACCGCCCGACTCCCCCTTTTAGACTTTTTAAAGAAAATTATTTTATTTTTTATTTAGGATAGAGAGAGAAATTAAGAGGGAAGTGGGAGATAGAGAGGGATAGAGAAAGAAAGACACCTGAAGCACTGCTTCACCATTGGTGAAGCTTCCCCCCTGAAGGTGAAGTCACTCAAGTCCTTGCACATTGTAACATGTGTGCTTTACCAGTTATGCCAACACTCAGCGCACACACACACACACACACACACACACACACACACTATACCACCACCACCACCACCACCATCACCACCAGCTACAGCAGCCTTTAAACTCTTCAGATGCACCTTGGGGTTTCAAGGCTGTCCATAGTCCTCAGATAAGCTGTGAAAAGGCAATGCTTAACTCAGGTGTGCTCACTGTCAGGGGTTCACAGAGGGGAGATTTCTGGGCCAGGCCCAGCCAGAGGCAATAAGATAGCCTGGTCTCTGGCTTTCTTCATTCTCCAAGGCTGACCTTAGCAGGAAAGGAAGCACAACCCTTGGAGGCTCTCACAGGTCTCCCATAAGAACCCGGTCTGTTGCTCCAGTCTCTGTTTTACAGAGGAACAGGCAACAGCTCTAAGGAGCTTGGCTTGAGTCGGGTCTCTCCTCCCCACCCCCACTCCCATTCAGAACCCATATGCTGTTGTAGAGGTGGGCAGGTGAGGGCTAGGGAAGATTACGGTACCCCATGCAGACCCACAGGGCTAAAGTGAAGGAGGAGCAAGTCTCCCTCTCCCCAAAAAAGAACCCATGTGGGGAGAGGCAGGAGGTGCTGTTTCCAGATGGGAGACAGGAGGCCAGAGGCAAAGCTCAGGAGAAGGACTGTGCTTAGAGATGTCTGCCTGGGCTTTTAACTGTGGGAACCATTTGGGTGTGAAGAAAGGAGTACTGTAGCCACATGAAATGATGGAGACATGGGCCCACACTTTGAGGTGCTAGAAGAGGGCTAGTAGACCACCGTGTAGGGACTATCGTCAGGGGGGCCAGAACCCCCAAGCCAAGTGTCTGCTAGTGAGCACAGTGATCTCAGGAAAAGTTTCCCTGGGCTGGAGAGACAGTACAGTGGTTATGCAAAAAGACTTCCCTGCCTGAGGGCACCAGGGATCCAGGTTTAATCCCCAGTACCACCATAAACCAGAGCTGAGCTCTGATAAGGGTGGGGTGGCCAAGAAGAAGAGAAGAGAAGAAAAGAGAAGAGAAGAAGAGAAGAAAAGAAAAGAAAAAGGAAAAGACAAGAAAAGGAGAGAGAAGAAAAGAAAGGAGTGAAAGGCTTTCCTCTGAGCACAACAGTACAATCCTCAAAGCACTTGACATGATAAATAGGGAGAAGATGGGGCTTGGGCCAACTTGGACCTTGAACAACAGACACAGCTGGATATAGTGTCCCTGAGCAGGATGTGAGGACTGGACAGAGCAGACTGGCCATCCACTCAGATAGGTAGAGGTGTGTGTGTGCACCTGACTAGGTTCTAGCTTCCCACTACTGGGTGAGAAGAGCCCTGTGAGCCTGCCCTATAGCCACTCCCAGAAGCCAGCTGTGGCAGAGCAGGAAGCAATTCATCAGCAAGGCTGAACCTTCGTGGTCTCCCAGCTACACTCAGGCCTGAGGGCCTTTGCTGCCCAGGGCCCAGGCCTCCCCCCTCCCTGACTCCCTCCCAGTCCATGGAGAGACCAAAGGCAGCACCATGCACCAATTACAGGAGCCAATTAATTCACACTTAGCAGGGATATTTTCTTTTACTGTACAGCACCGAGGGGCATAAAACCCTGATTTCTCTTCTGTGGTTGAGTCTGCTCTCTGTGTGCTCATATCATTTAATAACTCCTGTCTCAGACCCAAGGCCAAGTCCTCATGGGGTGCAGAGGAGCTGTGCAGCCATTCCCCATCAACAATCTGGAGAGGAGGCCACGCAGGCTGCGCTATTTACGCTTCCGCTCCCCCCTCCGTGGCTCCCAGAAGTTTCCATAAAAACAGATGTAGGTAATCAAAGACTTGCCAGCCTGACACAGCTCTGCTCTTAAAGGCTTCCACAGAGCCCTGTTCCTCCTTCTGGAGTTTGTGACTCCAAAAGGCTCTTAAACTGGGCCCAAATCACTCCCAGGAAGGAAGATGCCTCCTTGCCTACAGATCTGCAATCACTTGCTGTATCTTTCATGATCAATAATAATAGTAATCACACCTTGGCTGTCCCTGGTGCCTTTTCCAGTTGTGCTCAGGGCATGTGGCCTGGTGTCTCAGTGGGAGAGGAGAAAGATGCCTCATTCCCATTTCACAGATGGAAAGAAGCTGGGACACTTAGGGAACATCCTAAGTACCATCTCCACCAAAGGTGCTATTGGCCTCCTCGTACACTGCTCATGCATGCCACCCAGCTTTATCAAGTGCCAAGAACATGCCCTGGATACTGAAGGTCAATCCAGGGCTTGTTGGTGGGAGGGATGGGCAGAGAGGATGGAGCCAAGATACCTAGTGCTGCCCCTGCCCTAAAACAGCTCACTCGGATAGTGCTCTGCTCTGCCATGTGCATGACCCATGTTTGAGCCTGGCCCGCACTGCACTGAAGGATGTTTCAGTGCTGTGGTTTCTTTCCTCCTTCTCTCTGCTTCTCTGTCACCATTAAAAAAAAAAAGACATTACTTCAGGTAATTTTCTGGAAGGCCTGGCCCAATCCACATATTGCACAGATAGTGCTCTCAGGGACAAAGCCAGACAGTTCACTAGCCCTAGAGGACCTAAGTCTGGGGCTCCCCTGTGGTTCACTATGTTTGTGTGTTTGTGTCCATGTGAGCTGAGCAGTGGGCAAAAAGATGGTGTTTAAATCAAACAGCCCACACTGCACACATATTCAGTTAAGTTTCCAATCCACTCCAGACTCTTACACCCCAAAATTGGCCTTTGGGGGAATTTCATCATGTTTGGGGGAATTTACTCACTTCTTGCTGGTGCTTCACACTGCAATGATAAGGGTAGACTCAGACCTGAACAGTTCTGGGGACACCCAGATAGTGGGGGATGAAAGCTAGGCCAGAAGGCCACATGCCTCCTTCCATGATTGTGAGTCTTAGGGACAAGGAAAAATGAAGAGGGGAGGGGGCTGGACAGTGGCTGGGCAGTGTGACATTAGGTTAACCTCACATAGTACAAAGTGCAAGGACCTGTACAAGGATCCCAGTTCGAGCCCCTGGCTCCCCACCTGCAGGGGGGCTGCTTCACAATCAGTGCAGCAGGTCTACAAGTGTCTACCTTTCCCTCTTTCTCTCTTAACTCTCGCTCTCTCTCCTTCACTATCTTCCCCTTCTCTCCCAATTTCTCTCTGCCCTATAAAAAAAAATTGAAAAATGGCCTCAGGAGCAGTGGATTTGTAGTGCAGGCACTGAGCCCCAGTGATAACCCTGGAGGCAAAAGAAAGAAAAGAAAAATAAGGAAGGGAAACGTCTATTTCAGAAGTGCAGTTTCTCTGAGGATGCTCTTTTTGTATGAGATGACTGGAGTTGGTTCCTATCACCTGCAACAAAATGCCAGACCCAGGGTCACTGCATCAGTGGTACACTGCAGTGATGGTAGAGCACTTGCTGTGGGCCAGGCTCCCTTTGAGCTACCACAGGAGTTAGTCAGTCCTACAACAGCCCTGATGTTATTAACTCAGCTTCACTTGTGAGGGTACAGAGAGGTTAAAGAGGGCCAAAGGTCACACAGCAACTCAGATCATTGAACTCCTGACAAGCACACTGACTTGGCAGGAAAGAGCATAATGGTTTCTTGGGGATAAAAGTAGGCTGGGGCCTCTGAGTATAGTATGCCTTGGTGAGGAGGTAAAGGAACCACCACCACCACCACCACCCTTTTCTTTTAGCAGAGCACTGCTCAGCTCTGCTTATGGTAATGTAGGGGCTTGAACCTGGGACTTCAGAGTCTCAGGCATGAAATTATTTTGCACAACCACTATACTCCCTCTCTGACTTCTGAACCCCTTCTATGATGTGGGTGGGAGGGTTTTGGTGAGCTCCTGGTCTCTGTTGGACAAGCACACAGTCAATGTCATTCACCCGCATATGACTGGTTCCTCCTCCTTATGTTATTCAGCTCCAGAGTCCCCTCCCCAACTAGTCTCTTTCCATCACTCTGTGATTTCTTTCATTTGTGGCCATAGCTCCTCCCTCCTGGCACCACTAGGGCAGAACATCTAACATTACTATGATTGAAGGCCTGTAAGAGTCCCTTAGATTGGGGGTAGGGGGGCATTCAGGGAATGCTTGTTGAATGAATGAATTAATTAATTAATACAGCATCCACCAGTGTCTTTACAATGATGTCCCCAAACTCTTTTTTGTCACTACTCTATCTTCACCACACTAAAAATAACCCACTCTCATTTCCCATTCAGCACCCATGACCTGGGGCCTTTTTCCTGTCTTCAAAGTCCTCACATCAACCCATAGAAGCTCCCTGATCACCTCAGGAAAAAAGCACTTCTTATTAAGCTGATGGCCGCAGGGACTTGGGAATCCCCTAGTCTCTATCCACCCAGCCAGTGAGAGTGGGGGTGAGCTGGGAGATATGGGGATGTGTGTTCCAGTGGGTCTCTTCCCTAAAAAGTAACCCAAGATGGTGGTGATGGTATTTTTTTTCCATATGAGGAAAAGAAAAGTGAGCTTTCCTTACTAGACAAGAATGACAATTTACAGAAAATTATGCTCTGAATTCATAATCTGGAATGAGCGGAAATGGTATTCTATAGTAATCCATCCCAACTGACTCGCTATTGTATACGCACCTGCTCACATTTTTTAAGCCGGGACTTTATGGAAAGGACATTTTGATCGCTTCTGAAGTTTGCTGAGCAATTCCCCCTCTCTCTCAGGCATACGGTCTTTGTACTGGAAATTTCCCTCGCGGCTTCCAGCAAGCACCGGCAAACAGGCACGTGGGCGCACATGCATGCACTCACACACACACACACAGCCGTAGCCCCCGTCTCGTTGGCAGGACTCTAATGGGGGACTTTGCAGGTGTCGGGTTCTGGAAATGGAAGCTGGGAGAATGAAATAACACTTGGCACCTGCGCCAAGTTTGCCCGAGGAGCTGCAAACGGATGCCCACCAGAATTAGAAATGCTTCTCAGTGGTGGACGGAGGGAGGGGTGAGGAGGAGTGGAGGGGTGGGGGGGGGTAGGTGGAAGTGGGGGGTTGGGTTGAGCTGTCCCACGCCATCCAGGGTGTGATTGTGAGAGCCACCTTCAGGCTCCAGAGATACTGGGTGGGAGGGAGCCAGGCCCTCACCCGCTCAGGATCACTCATGCCAGGGGTCATTGATGGTCCTCTATTTTCTTGATTAGGGTGTACAGAGCAATAATGACTTAGTGTGGTGGCCCAGGTGGCCCATGAGGCAAAAAGGAGACTGCAAGTATACTCAGTGCCTGGCACAGAGTGGGCACTGAGGGGCATCTCTAGTCAGAGTCAAGGCTTAGTCAGAGGAACCCTCTGAGCACTGGGCCCCTCTACCACTTGACCTGTGCAGCCCTGTAGATCCCCAGAAATTGTTCTCCTCCTCTTTTAATTTTTTTTGTTTATTTATTTATTTTTTTTATAGTGCATCTGCTTTTTTTTTTAAAGGATTAATTAACAAAACCATAGGGTAGGAGGGGTACAACTCCACACAATTCCCACCGCCCAATCTCCATATCCCACCCCCTCCCCAGTAGCTTTCCCATTCTCTATCCCTCTGGGAGCATGGACCCAGGGTCATTGAGGGTTGCAGAAGGTAGAAGGTCTGGCTTCTGTAATTGCTTCCTCACTGAACATGGGCATTGACTGGTCGGTCCATACTCCCAGTCTGCCTCTCTCTTTCCCTAGTAGGGTGGGTCTCTGGGGAAGCTGAGCTCCAGGACACATTGGTGGGGTCTTCAATCCAGGGAAGCCTGGCCGGCATCCTGATGGCATCTGGAACCTGGTGGCTTTTTGTTTATTTTATTTATTTATTTTCTCTTTTGTTGCCCTTGTTGTTTTCTTGTTGTAGTTATTATTGTTGTTGTTGTCATTGTTGGATAGGACAGAGAGAAATGGAGAGAGAAGGGGAAAACAGAAAGAGGGAGAGAAAGATAGACACCTGCAGACCTGCTTCACCACCTGTGAAGCAACTCCCCTGCAGGTGGGGAGCTGGGGGCTCGAACTGGGATCCTTAGGCCGATCTTTGAGCTTTGCACCACCCGCTGAACTACTGCCTGACTCCCCTTCTTTTAATTTTTAAGGATATGGTACAGAGAGAAATTTAGAGGGAAAGGGGAAGAGAGAAGAGATACCTGCAACACTCCTTCACCATTCATGAAGCTTCCTTCCTGCAGGTGGAGAACAGGGTTTAGAATCCAGGACAGTAATATGTTTGCTCAACTTGGTATAACACTGGATGGTCCCAGAACTCATTTTTTGTTTTGTTTTGTTTTTATTTTTGTTTTCCTTTGGGGGAGAGTTCAGAGAATTGGTGGGGTTCTGGGCAGAGCTTTCTTCCCATTGCAATTGTGAAGAAAGTGATATTCATGCAAAACTATGACCTGGCAATGTCACTGGGACATGAAGATGTGGATGCAAAATGTTTGCTGAAGCTATCTCTGTGGAAACAAATATTTAGTGCAGGAGGCCTGGGGGTGGCACACCTGGTTGAGTGCACATTAGTACAAGTGCAAGGACCCAGGTTCAAGCCCCCAGTCTCCATCTGCGGGGGGAAAGCTTCACAAGTGGTGAAGCAGGGCTGCAGGTGACTCTCTATCTCTTTCCCTCTCTACCTCCCCCTTCTCTCAATTTCAAACTGTTTCTATTCAATAAATAAATAAATAAAGATAATAAAATTAAAAAAAAAAACAACTTAATACCTAAAGATGTCTGGAAACTTAGCTACAAAGATAGCAAGGAAAAAGACAACCTTATGTTGGGATGGCTCCAGGAAATATATCCCTCCAAGAGAAAGAGAATTTAAAAAGAAAGTAAGTGTAAAAATCACACACACATACACACGAGATTCTACTTACTGTTCTTTTTAATCATGTAAAACAGTGTCATACATGTGACCGTGCAATTTCACATATATGTATGTATGTCCCATGAGTAGAGAAAGCTGTGGAAGGGAACATTCCACAAACTCAGAGGTGAGATGTGAACTGGATCTGGTGATCCTGGGGGATGTTTGCCTTTTCAGTGATGTCTGTATTTTCTTACCATGAGGATGAATGCATCTATGCTTCCAAATTTACACATTATCATTCTTTTATTTTTATTTCTTTTATTTTGTTTACCAGAGTACTGCTCAGCTTTGGCTAGTGGTGGTGCCACAGGGGACTGAACCTGGGACTTTGAAACCTCAGGCTTGAGGGCTTGTCTCTTAACATAACCATTATGTTATCTACCTCTGCCCCCACTTTTTTATTTCTAATTGTTTTTTGTTTTTGCTATACTAGTGCCTTTCACCACTCCCAGAATGACTTTTATATATATATATATATATATATATTTTTATTTATTCCCTTTTGTTGCCCTTGTTGTTTTATTGTTGTAGTTATTGTTGTTGTTGGATAGGACAGAGAGAAATGGAGAGAGGAGGGGAAGACAGAGAGGAGGAGAGAAAGATAGACACCTGCAGACCTTCACCGCCTGTGAAGCGACTCCCCTGCAGGTGGGGAGCCGGGGTTCGAACCGGGATCCTTATGCCGGTCCTTGTGCTTTGCGCCACCTGCGCTTAACCCACTGCGCTACAGCCCGACTCCCCCAGAATGACTTTTTTACTTATTTATTTTTTCAGAATGACTTTTTTTATCCAGAGGGAGATAGAGACAGAGACAACACAAAACTAATCTACCATCTAGGGAGCTTCCCCCAATGTCATACTGTTCCTATGTGCTTCCAAAATTCAAACTCAGGACCACACTTGGTGGTGGGATCTGGACTCAGGGCCTTATGTATATAGATTACTGGTAGATCTTTCATATGTTTGAAGCCCTGGTTTTGGCTTCTTGTATAAAAAAGGGAAAGTTCCTAATGAAATAGTATCTAATTACACTTAGATACCTTCCTCACCTACTTCCTAATACAGTTCTCTCATTCACTCCAAAGCTAACCTTAGCAAAGCAAGGACTGCAAAAACTGAATAAGGGCAAGAGACTGACATACTTTAATGATTACTCTTTAGTCACTGTCAGGCCACCCCATCAGTTGGGGCCCTATTCAGGGAGTGTTGAAATTCCCAAACAGATATGATGGGCCTAGACCCCTCTCTCTCCATTGTTACTGGTCATCTCTATCAGGAACAACAAAATAGACCCCTTTGTGAGCTCCCCATAAGACCTTGCCCTCAACTTGGACCAACAACGGTAGAGAATGTTCCATCCTCCAAAGGGAGGATGGCCAACATACTCTATGCTACACCTGAGGAAGATGGGTCAATAATTGGGGCAGCTTGGAATGTTCCTACTCATGGCCACAGAATGTGAGCTCATATCTGCAGGGATGCAGAGGTCACATAGGCTCCTAAGCTGAATATGGGCCCCAGACCAAATAAAATCAATGGGGTTTACAGTCAACAATATTTATACCCCTCCCCCATATTAGGGAGCTACTCTCTTCCCTGATCCAGTTTTCTGGTCCTTTTCCAGCCATGGCATCATCTCCCCAGACAATAATTTGGATCCACCTGCATATCAGATTTCAGGCTCAGGGGGAAAAAAACTAGTATAGCCACAGGCCCTTTGGAATATAACTAAAATATGCCTACTAGCTATCTACAAAATGGAGGATCCCCCAATTCTTCATTTGCACTATTTTAGTCTTTAGGTCCATGATTGTTCAACAATTCATTTGGCTTTGTATGTTAACTCTCTTTTCAGGTTCCAGATGCTAGCATGATGCCAACCAGACTTCTCTGGACAGACAACCCCACCAATGTGTCCTGGAGCTCTGCTTCCCCAGAGCTCCACCCTACTAGGGAAAGAGAGAGAGGCAGGCTGGGAGTATGGGTTGACCGGACAATGCCCATGTCCAGTAGAGAAGCAATTACAGAAGCCAGACCTTCCACCTTCTGCATCCCACAATGACCTTGGGTCCATATTCCCAGAGGGTTAAAGAATAGGAAAGCTATCAGGGGAGGAGATGGGATATGGTGATATGGCGGTGAGAATTGTGTGGAGTTGTACCCCTCTTATCCTATGGTTTTGTCAATGTTTCCTTTTTATAAATAAAAATAAATAAAGGAAGAAAGAAAGAAAAAAGGAGTTGAATTTTACCTTCAATTTCCTAAGTATAGTCTGTGATTAGATATCCCATCCAGCCTGGATCATTATAAAGTCTTGCTTATATGCCCCACTCATTCATTCATTCATTCATTCATTCATTCATTCATTAGTCCAATATGTATGATTCAACAAATAGTTAATGTAGGTTCTGGTCTATAGCAGTGAACAAAACATACAAAGGATGTTCACATTTGTTTGTTTATGTGTGTGTATGTGTGTTTCCTCTGAAAGTCTGCTGAGTACATGAAGAGGGTAAAGAAACAACAGATAGTTGCTTCCCTTTGCATTTGTGTGTTTGTTTGTTTGTGATAGAGAGGGAAAAGAGAGAACCAGAGCACATGCAATGCCGGGAATCAAACTCAGGACTTTCAAGTTCAGCACTTTAGCCACTTCCTGGCTCACCATCTTTTGTATTTAAATTGAAGAAGAAAGGAAGAAGTAGGGACAGTAAACGGACAGTAAACTGGCCAGAAAGGTGATGGCAGAACGTCTATCCTTCTCTCTACACAGCCCCTAACCTGGAAGTGGAGGCTCTACTCAGGAGTCCAGCCTAGTTTTTCAGGCCCCTCTCCCTGGAAGCCTTGCTTAGTATCCCCACTCCTGTCCAACCACCATGAGGTCCCTTATTCATCTGAGCTTCCCGCCACCAGCTCCAGGTCAGCTTCCCAGACTGACATCTGAGATGCCATTAGAAAACTGAGAAGACAGCCTGAGAATTCAACCTGATGGATTAAAGGGGTTCCGTGAAGGGTTATATAGGCACCATACTCAGCTGTCCAGCCATCATTTGAGCTTGTAGTCCCCAATTCACAATGTATCTGGCTGTGTATTTATCTTATTCTACCTCCCTGCCTGCTATGTCACACTCATCCATGGCCAGTTCATGTCCAGTGGGTGGATGGATGGATAGATAGATAAGGTAGGTGGATGGGTGGATGAATAGGTGGAAAGAAGGATAGAAAGATGAATGGCTGGCTGACTGGCTGGCTGGCTAGATGAATGGATGGGTAATGGATGCATGTATGAAAAGAAGGGTGGGAATATGGTTATATGGACAAATGTATGGATAGGTGGAATGAATGGATAGATGAGCCAAATGATATAGAAAGGGATGACTGATACTGAGAAGTCAAAATATTCTGCATCAGGAACCTCGGTCATGGAGAAAGATGATGGTAGTTGGTGGGAATAAAGTGAAGTTCTTTCTCTTCTCTGATAAGAAGGAAGTTTAGTCCACCTGCTATGTAGTGGATGGCTGAAATGATAAAATAAAAGGGAGGAGAGAGAAAGGACAGAAGAGAGGAGGGAGAAGGCAATGCCCCTGACTGCATGAGCATTGAATGAATGGTGAGGCTATGGGTAAGAGGTCCAAAGAGCATTCAGAAAGCTAAGTCTTCCTTACTGACACCTGAAGGGTCTCTGCTTTGGTGCTACAGGTGGTGGTACTTATAACTAGCTCTTGGGATGACCAACTTGGAATGAGCCTCTTTTTTTCTCTCTGGATTACTCTCTGCCACCCAAAAGCTTGAGCTCTAGGGTAGAGACATGCCCCCTAACCCAAGGAAGCTGACCCCAACTTTATTGGCATTCATCTCAGTTTAGTACCAGACACTGACAATTCTTCCCAAAGGTGTGACCCAGGGAAGGTCTTAGAGTTCAGTCATCAATTTAATATTTACTGGAGCCCTTTGGCATAATGATCTGCCTAGGACTGGGATAAGACAGGTACTGCAATCCGCTCTTGTGGGGCTGAGGTCATGGGTAGGGGGACTGGGAAAGAGCCAGTAACTAAAGCCACAGGAAATACAGCTGAACCAGTGCTAGAAGTAGAAAAAAAAAAAACAATGTTATAAGAAGTTGAGTGGGGGACTTCCAGAGGCGGGGCTACAGAGCAGCAGCAGCTGTGTTTCTCTCCTCTCTTCTCCTGAGTCAGCTAGAAATACCAAAGGAGACTACCTGGGGCCGCATGAAGACAGGACTAGAATAACTCCAGGAACCCACCAAATCACCGGTGAGTGCAAACACGTGTGGCTCATGGACAGAGAGGAGCCTAGGGAGAGATTAAGTGGCTGTAAACAGCCCAGCAGTTTACCAGTTGAGACACCACCTCCACTATGTTTTACCAACAAAAAGACAGCTGAAGGAAGGAGAGGACTCCCCAGAGCCTCACCAAATGCAACTGTGAGTCTCCATTGCTACTGAACTCAGAATCTGGAGAAGTGGCAAGGAGGCCCTATGCTGACACCAGTCGATAGAAAGCTAACCAGGAAACTCAGGAGAACATCTATACCTCTGTAGTCTAGCAGTGGGGCTGTGAGAGTCTCTTTGCATAATCACTGGATTATCTCTGCCCCACCCTGCTTCATCTCTTCATCAGGAGTCAGTGATTAAGCTAAGAAGCCTATGTAGAGTTTAAAAGCCCTCAGGCTCCCATAGCCTACAGGGAAGAAAAAGAGCAAAAGAGGTTTTTAAGCCACTGAGCTCCAAATCAGGGATTAAAATACTATTGAAACAACTATCAACTTCCACCACTGTGAACCCTTTAAGTACCTTACTTAGACACAAGTCAATCCAAGCAAGAGTGATCAGTAATTTGGAAAGTACTGAGAGAGAGACCTCATAACACAATATAAAATGGTTAAACCAACAAGAAGAAATATTGGAGAAATGAACCAGGACAAGAGTTCAGCTAAAAGCTCCCCAAAGGGTGAAGCACAAAATAATGAAGTCAACATTAGTTAAGGAAATAATCACAGGAGTGAGTAAAGAGTTTGAAAGAATTGTCATCAGAAATGCAGAAACAGCCAATGAGACCCTGGAAGAAAATACTAATTATCTCAAGGTTATTAGACAGCTGAAAGCTGAAATAGCTGAGATAAGAACACAACTAGTTGAACAAGCTAAAACAGTATCAGAACAGGGTAACAAAATAGATGAACTCCAGAAAACAGTAGAGGGGAGAGAGAGGAGAATAAATGAGGCTGAAGACAGAATCAGCAAGGTCAAGGATGAATTAGAGACAACTAAGCAAGAAGTGAGAGATCTCAAAAAGAGATTAAGAGATACTGAAAACAACAACAGAGACCTATGGGATGACTTCAAAAGAAATAATATATGCATTATTGGCTTACCAGAGGAAGAAAGAGAGGGAGGGTAAAAAAGTATTCTTCAGGACATAACAGCTGAGAATGTCTATAGTCTAAACAACATCAAAGACATAAAGGTTCAAGAAGCCCAGAGGGTCCCAAACAGAATTAACCCAGACTTAAGGACATCAAGACACATCCTATTTAGAATGGAAAGGAATAAGGATAAAGAAAGGATCCTGAAGGCTGCAAAAGAAAAACAAAGAGTCACCTACAGAGGAAAACCCGTAAGATTAGCAGCAGACTTCTCCACACAAACACTCCACACAAACACAGAAGAGAATGGCAAGATATCTATTGAGTACTCAATGAGAAAGGCTTTCAACCAAGACTACTGTATCCTGCCAGACTGTCATTCAGATTAGATGGAGGCATAAAAACCTTCTCAGAGAAGCAACAGTTGAAAGAATCAACTATCACCAAGCCTGCCATGAAAGTTCTCCTATAAAAAGACCACCATACAAAGCACACAGACCAGCGTAAGGATCCCAGTTCGAGCCCTCAGCTCCCCACCTGCAGGGGAGTTGCTTCACAGGCAGTGAAGCAGGTCCGCAGGTGTCTTTTTTCTCTCCCCCTCTCTGTCTTTCCCTCCTCTCTCCATTTCTCTCTGTCCTATCCAACAACAAGGACATCAATAACAACAATAATAATTACTACAACAATAAAAACAAGGGCAACAAATGGGAATAAATAAATAAATAAACAAATATTTTAAGACCACCATAAATATGCCATCTATCAGAACACTCTAAAAATGTACAAGAATTGTGTCAAAATGTCTTCAATCTTTGATGTCAATAAATGTCAATGGCCTGAATTTACCTATTAAAAGGCACAGAGTAGGAAGATGGATAAGAAAACACAACCCAACAATATGCTGTCTACAGGAAACCCACCTAACTCAACAAGACAAAGACAGACTCAAAGTGAAAGGATGGAAAACTATC
This sequence comes from Erinaceus europaeus, assembly GCF_950295315.1. NCBI lineage: Eukaryota > Metazoa > Chordata > Mammalia > Eulipotyphla > Erinaceidae > Erinaceus > Erinaceus europaeus. Next base: position 178,144,860 of record NC_080163.1, read on the forward strand.
ATACAAGCCAATGGCCTACCAAAAGGGGCAGGAACAGCTATTCTCATATTTGACATGACAGACTTTATAAGAAGTAAAGTTAAAAAAGATAGGGATGGGTAGTCGGGCAGTAGCGCAGCAGGTTAAGCACACGTGGTGCAAAGCTACAAGGACTGGCATCCCTGTTCGAGCCCTAGCTCCCCACCTGCAGGGGAGTCACTTCAGAGGCAGTGAGGCAGGTCTGCAGGTGTCTATCTTTCTCTCCCGCTCTCTGTCTTCTCCTCTCTCCATTTCTCTCTGCCCTATCCAACAACAATAAAACAACAAGGGCAACAAAAGGAAATAAATAATTATTTTAAAAAATTTTTTAAAAGATAGGGATGGACACTACTTAATGCTCAGAGAATAAGTCAATCAAGAGGACTTAACAATTATTAATATCTATGCACCCAATGAGAGGCCATCTAAATACATCCAGCATCTACTGAAAGAGCTACAACAATATATTAACAGCAACACAGTAATAGTAGGGAACTTCAACACCCCACTCTCTCAGTTTGACAGATAATCCAGGCAGAAAATCAGGGGAGGGGGTGGGATATGGAGATTGGGTGGTGGGAATTGTGTGGAGTTGTACCCCCTCCTACCCTATGGTTTTGTTAATTAATCCTTTCTTCAATAAAAAAATAAACAAATAAAAAAAAGAAAATCAATAAAAACATGAGGGAGCTAAATAAGAAGATAGATAAACTAGAACTGTTGGACATTTCAGAGTCATTCATCCCAAGAAACTGCAATACACATTTTACTCAAGTCTACATGGGTCTTTCTCAAGGATAGACCATATGTTAGGCCACAAAGATAGCATCAGCAAATTCAAGAGCATTGAAATCATCCCACACATCTCAGACCACAGTGGAATTAAACTAACACTTAACAATCAACAAAAGATTAGCAATAGTCCCAAAATGTGGAAACTCAACAGTATACTATTAACAACTACTGGGTCAAAGAGAAAATAAAGGAAAAAATAAAAATGTTTCAAGAATTCAATGAAAATGAAGACACAAGCTATCAAAATATTTGGGACACAGCTAAGGCAGTACTGAGAGGGGAGTTCATAGCCATACAAGCATATATTAGAAAAGAAAAAGAACAAATAAACAACCTGATTGCACATCTTAAAGACCTAGACAAAGAAGAACAAAGGAACCCTAAAGCAACCAGAAGGACAGAAATCACTAAAGTTAGGGCAGAAATCAATAACACTGAAAATAAGAAAACCATACAAAAGATCAACAAATGTAAATGTTGGTTCTACAAAAGAGTGAACAAAATCAACAAACCTTTAGCCAGACTCACAAAACAAAAAAGGGTGAAGACCCAAATAAATTGGGTAGTAAATGAAAGAGGAAATATCACAACAGACACCACAGAAATTCAACATATCATGCAAGGCTTCTATAAACAAGTATATGCCACCAAGCTAGACAACCTGGAAGAAATGGACAATTTCCTGGATACCTACAAACTTCCAAAATTAAATAAAAAGGAACTAGATAATATGAACAGGCCCATCACAGTTAATGAAATTGAAACAGTTATCAAAAACCTTCCCAAGAATAAAAGTCCTGGACCAGATGGTTTTACAAATGAATTCTACAAAACCTTCAAAGAAGAACTAATACTTTTAAAAGTCTTCCAGAAGATTGAAGACACTGGAATACTCCCTTCCAGCTTCTATGAAACCAACATCACTTTGATACCAAAAGCAGACAGGGACACAACCAAAAAAGAAAACTACAGACCAATATCTCTGATGAACATAGATGCTAAAATATTGAACAAAATTCTGGCCAACTGGATATAGCAATATATTAAAAAGATTGTTCATCATGACCTAGTGGCATTTATCCCAGGGATGCAAGGTTGGTTTAATATGCGTAAATCAATCAACGTGATCCACTACATCAATAAAAGCAAGACCAAAACCCACATGGTCATATCAATAGATGCAGAGAAAGCCTTTGACAGAATACAACATCCCTCTATGATGAAAACACTATAAAAAATGGGAATAGATGGAATATTCCTGAATATAGTGGAGTCTATATATAGCAAACCAACAGCCAACATCATACTCGGTGAAAAACTGGAAGCCTTTCCCCTCAGATCAGGTACCAGACAGGGATGCCCACTATCACCACTATTATTCAACACAGCGTTGGAAGGTCTTGCCATAGCAATCAGGCAGGAGCAAGGAATTAAAGGGATACAGATTGGAAGAGAAGAAGTCAAAATCTCCTTATTTTCAGATGACATGATAGTATACACAGAAAACCCTAAAGAATCCAGCAAGAAGCTTTTGGAAATCATCAGGCAATACAGTAAAGTGTCAGGCTACAAAATTAACATTCAAAAGTCAGTGGCATTCCTCTATGCAAACACGAAGTTAGAAGAAGTTGAAATCCAGAAATTAATTCCTTTTACTATAGCAACAAAAACAATAAAATATCTAGGAATAAACCTAACCAAAGAAGTGAAATACTTGTATACTGAAAATTATGAGTCACTACTGAAGAAAACTGAAAAAGACACAAAGAAGTGGAAAGATATTCCATGTTCATGGGTTGGAAGAATTAACATCATCAAAATGAATATACTACCCAGAGCCATCTACAAATTTAATGCTGTCCCCATCAAGATCCCAACCACATTTTTTAGGAGAATAGAACAAATGCTACAAATGTTTATCTGGAACCAGAAAAGACCTAGAATTAAAAAAACAATCTTGAAAAGAAAGAACAGAACTGGAGGCAGCACACTCCCAGATCTCAAATTGTATTATAGGGCCATTATCATCAAAACTGCTTGGTACTGGAACATGAATAGACACACTGACCAGTGGAAGGGATTGAGAGCCCAGAACTAAGCCCCCACACCTATGGATGTCTAATCTTTGACAAAAGTGCCCAGACTATTAAATGGGGAAAGCAGAGTCTCTTCAACAAATGGCATTGGAAAAAATGGGTTGAAACAGGCAGAAGAATGAAACTGGACCACTCTATTTCACCAAATACAAAAGTAAATTCCAAGTGGATCAAGGATTTAGGTGTTAGACCACAAACTATCAGATACTTAGAGGAAAATATTGGCAGAACTCTTTTTAAATAAATTAAAATAAATTTTAAAGACATCTTCAATGAAAGGAATCCAATTACAAAGAAGACTAAGGCAAGCATAAACCTATGGGACTACATCAAATTAAAAAGCTTCTTCACAGCAAAAGAAACCACTACCCAAACCAAGAGACCCCCTCACAGAATGGGAGAAGATCTTTACATGCCATACATCAGACAAGAGGCTAATAACCAGAATATATAAAGAGCCTGCCAAACTCAACAACAAGAAAACAAACAACCCTATCCAAAAATGGGGAGAGGACATGGACAGAATATTCACCACAGAAGAGATCCAAAAGGCCAAGAAACACATGAAAATGCTCCAAGTCTTTGATTGTCAGACAAATGCAAATAAAGACAGCAATGAGATACCACTTCACTCCTGTGAGAATGTCATACATCAGAAAAGGTAACAGCAGCAAATGCTGGAGAGGTTGTGGGGTCAAAGGAACCCTCCTGCACTGCTGGTGGGAATGTCAATTGGTCCAACTTCTGTGGAGAACAGTCTGGAGAACTCTCAGAAGGCTAGAAATGGACCTACCCTATGACCCTGCAATTCCTCTCCTGGGGATAGATCCTAAGGAACCCAACACACCCATCCAAAAAGATCTGTGTACACATATGTTCTTGGCAGCACAATTTGTAATAGCCAAAACCTGGAAGCAACCCAGGTGTCCAACAACAGATGAGTGGCTGAGCAAGTTGTAGTATATATACACAATGGAATACTACTCAGCTATAAAAAATGGTGACTTCACTGTTTTCAACCAATCAGGATGAACCTTGAAAAATTCATGTGAAGTCACATAAGTCAGAAACAGAAGGATGAATATGGGATGATCTCACTCTCAGGCAGAAGTTGAAAAACAAGATCAGAAGAGAAAACACAATTAGAAGCTGAACTGGAATTGGCATGTTGCACCAAAGTAAAAGATTCTGGTATGGGTGTGTGTGGGGGGTGGGGGTGGGGGGGTGGAGAATACAGGTCCAAAAAGGATGACAGAGGACCTAGTGTGGTTTGTATTGTTATATGTAAAACTGGTAAATGTTATACATGTACAAACTATTGTATTTACTGTTTAATGTAAAATATTAATTCCTCAATAAAGAAATTAAAAAAAAAAAAAGAAAGTGAGTAAGTGGAGCAGCATTTCAGTGGATGGGTAAAGCCCATATGGAGGAGGTGACAGTGAAGACTAAAGAGGCAAGGGGCAGCTGAAAGAAGTTTGAGGAGCCTGGAACATAAGTTGCAAAGAGTGAAAGAAACAAAGATAAATGGGAATAGAGAGGGCCTAGGGACAGCTCACCAAGAGTTGTACAGGCCTTCTTAAGAACAAAGAGAGAAGAATGTGGAGAAAGGGAGTTGGGAGGGAAAAGGGAGGAACTGGGAGGGAGAGTAAAGGGGAAGAAGGGGGAGGAAAGAGAATGAAGAGGAAAGAGGAAGAGAAAAATAATTTTCATTGGGGAAAGGAGTGATGGGAGCCCTTGCAAATTTCTTTTTATTATTGGGTAGAGACATTGGGACATCAAGAGGAAGTGAGAGAGTGAGGAAGAGAGAAAGAGATACCTGCAGCACAACTCCATTGCTCATGAAGCTTCCCCCTGCAAGTTGGGAACAGGGTCTTGAACTAGAGACCTTGTGCATGGTAAAATGTGCACTTAATTTACACCATAGCCCAACCTTTCATTTTTTTTAAATATATAGACTAAGAATGGGGGGAGAGAGAGAGAGAGACCACAACACTAAAGATTCTTTCAATATAGTGGAGGCCAGGCTTGAGTCTGGCCTCACATAATCCAAGTAAGTATTCACCAGCACACTCAACATTATGGCCTCTCCTTATGAGAGTCTGACAAGCAGAAGGGCCAAGAGATGAACACAGTCCTGAGGCATGGAGGCCTGGATTCAGCTTTACCTTACACCCTAGACTCCTAGTGGCATACTCCAGGAAATCTTTCTTGGTGCTGACAAAATAGCTCCTTTGGATAGTGCACTGCTTTGCCATGTTTGTGACCCAGGTTCAAATCTGGCCCCTTCCAAGCTGAAGGAAACTTCAGTGCAGTGGTCGGTGTCTCTCTCTCTCTCTCTCTCTCTCTTTCTCTCTCTCTCTTTTTCTTTGCCTCTCTGTCTGTCTCTAAGACAAACAAACAAACAAGATCCTTTTCTTATGCCAATCTGAGATAAAATTCTATTATAAATAACCAGAGTAATTTTGACCAAATCAATAAAGAAGGCAGAAGTGAGACTGGGGTCCTGTCATTGAAGGAATTCATGGTGTCTGTGAACTTCTAGAATCAGGGGCCTGCTCACCAACACAAAGCAGGAGGGATGCATGTACTGCCACACAGAAGGGAGGGAGGAGGAGCTCGCTGCAGGAGGTGGCATTTGACCTCATCTGCCATCTGATGTTGACAGATGAATTGGATATATGCACAAGCCAGGAAAGAAACAGGAGGAATAAAAGATAAAGAAAAAGAGGAGATGAGAGTCTGAGTCAAGTACCTGATTCCCAAGAACTGCAGAGTAAGAGCAAGGGTGAACTGGGAGCCCTAGAGCCCAAGGAGAGGTTGTTCCTGCTCGGGAAAAATAGATGTTTCTAAGGGCTAGATGGGATGGGAATACACCTGGCTGAGCACATTATGCACAAGGAGCCAGGTTCAAACCCCAACACCCACCCCCACCTGCAGGGAGGAAGCTTTACAAGCAGTGAAGCAGTGTTCCAGGTACCTTTCTTTGTCTCTCTCTCTCTCTCTCTCTCTCCTGCTTCCCTTTCAATTTTCTACTGTCTCAAATAAATAAATAAATAAATTTAACCAGGGGTTTCTCTGCCTGGGGAAAAGCTACCCCCAACCCTACAGCCCAATAGCCCAACAGGGCAATCCAATTTGGTGATATCCTGAGAGGTCTGGGCAGGAGACCCCCATGCTGGGCCTAGTCTCCATAAGCTTGTGGAGCTTTCAGCTATTTGCTCCCTATGAACCAGGATTCACCTACCACCACCTCCACCCCAGCACTGGCACCTCTTTGATAAAGAGCAAGTAGGTAGACTGGAGAGATAGTATAGTGGTCCTGCAAAAAAAAAAAAGAAAAAAGAAAAAAAGAAAAAGAAGAAGAAAAGAAAAGAAAAAAAGACTTTTCTGTCTGAGGTACCAAAGGTCCCAAATTCAATCCCCAATACTATCATCAGCCAGAGCTTAGCAGTGTTCTAGTAAGATGATAAAATAAAATGAAATGAAACAAATAGAATCTTTCGAAGAAATGAACATAAATAAATAAATTAAATAAAGAGCAGGTAGGCAACCAATGTGTGCATGCTTAGAAAACCAGACAAAGGTGGCATGGCTGTAGACCAAACAAATAATCTATCACAAACAAAAGCATACATGAGAAGGAGCTCCAGCACGCTGTTTAGGATGAAGACTTGCTTCCAGGGGTTACTTGCTCCCAGGAAACTCCTTCTTCCCATCATCTTCTCTAGTGTCACATGTTCCAGCTTGCAGGGCCAACATGGCTGCCATAACTACAGCAGGCATAGCTCACCTCAGCAGCCTTCACTTCATGAGAACTCAGCTGCCCAACTTGACAACATTTGTCCTAGTTGGCAGTTTCCTGTGTGTGTGTATATGTATATGTATATGTATATGTATATGTATATGTATATGTATATGTATATGTATATGTATATGTATATGTATATGTATATGTATATGTATATGTATATGTATATTAAATATTTATTTATTTATTTATGAGAAAGATAGAGAGGGAGAGAGAGAGAAAGAACCAGACATCACTCTGGTACATGTGCTGCCAGGGATTGAACTCAGGACCTCATGCTTGAAAGTCTAGTGCTTTAGCCACTGTGCCACCTCCCGGACCACAATATTTTTATTTCTTTATGAAGAAGATAGAGAGAGAAAGAACCTAACATCACTCTGGTACATGTGATGCCGGGGATAGAACTCTGGATCTCATGCTTGAGAGTCCAAGGCTTTATCCACTATGCCACCTCCTGTAGCATATTTTCTTTGCTGTTGTTTGTTTGGTTGTTGTGTTTTTTTTTTGGGGGGGGGGGAGAGTGGGTACTCAGTGAAATTTATAATCAGAAAGCAAAAGATCTGACAAACTACAAAAAAAAAAAGCAATGCCATCTACCCCCATGTGCCAGTGGCATGTGTCCCAATCCAGGGCTGGGGAGGCCTAGGCCCATGGGGTGAGGTAGCAGGGAAGTCAGGCCAGCTGGGCTTGGAGAGAAGCCTTCATTGCGGACCACTGAAGAGAACTGCATTGATACATTACAACTGTTGGCAAGGGTGTAGAAAAATCTGAATCCTCATATACTGCTGATCAGAGTATAAAAATGGTGCAGCTGCTTTTGCAAACAGACTGGCAGTTTCTCAAAAGATTAGATAAAAAGTTATCACATGACCTAGGAATTCTAGCCCCAGGTATATTCCCAAAAGAATGAAAACATGTGTCCCCCACAAAATCTGTAACTAATGTTTATATTATAGACATTAACCAAGAGATAGATGCAATCCAAATGACTATCAGTAGAAAATAAGTGAAATCTGGTAAGTATATGCACGATGGAATAAGACTCAGTCATAAAAGGGGATGCTACAAAATGAACACTAATTTTTTTTTTTCTGGGCTGGTGAAACAGCATAATGTTTATGCGAAAAGACTTTCATGCCTGAGGCACTAAGTCCTGGTTCAATCCTCAGAACCACCATTAGCTAGAGCTGAGCAGTTCTCTGGTACAGCAAACAAAAAACCCAACAAACAAAAGCAATTTTTTTAGAGACAGAAAAGCAGAGAGAAAGAAAGAGAGAGACCACAGCACTGAAGCTTCCTTCAATGAGGGGGGGGCTGGGTTCAAACTTGGGTGGCACACATGGCAAAGCACCACACTATCGAAGTGAGTTATTATCCCAACCCAACATGGACACATTTTGAAAACACTACTATAAGTGAAAGAAGTCAGTCACAAAAAACCACACAATATATGATCCTATTTTATGTAAATCTAGATGATAAAAACCTAGAGACAGAATAGATTAAGAAAAAATGAGTTTAGAGTTTTTTTTTTTTGAAGGGCTAGAAATGTTATATGACTGATTGTGGATATACATCTGTTCACATGTATATGAATATATATATGAATAAATTAAAGCCATTGAATTGTTCAATTTATTTATTTTGCCCTCTGGGATTTGCACCTGTGCAATTCTACCATGCCTACTGGATTCTCTTTGTTTTGTTTTCCTTTTAACTTTAGATAGAGACATAAAGGGAGAGAGAGAGGGAGAGGAAGAAGGAGAGAAGAAAAGAGAAAAACAACACAGCGCTGCTCTAATATCTGAGAAGTTTCACATAGTGGCTATCCATGGTGCTCTCCTGGCCAAGAAATCACACCTGGGTTCTAAAGCATAGCAGTGTATGACAGTTTAACTGTCTCCTGGTCCTGAGATGCTCATTTTAATTGGACAGAATATATAGTATGTGAATTATGGGTCAATAAACCTATTTTTTAACATGATTTGTCTTGGTTTTGGTTTTTAACCAGAACACTGCTCAGCTCTAGCTTATGTTGGTGCCAGGGACTGAGGAACTCTGGTTCCTCAAGCATGAGAGTTTACTGTGTAAACCACTATGGTGTTTTCCCCCTCTTCCTAACTATAACTTTCAGCTTCAGTTTCAATTTTCAATTTACCAATGAACTTCAACTATCAGACAAATCCAGAATTGATGATGTCCTACAAGATAACTGGACTTAATGTGTCAAAAAGTCAAAGTTAGGAGAACTATATATTAAAAGATATTAGAAAAAAGGTAAAACATATAATCTATATATTTAAAGAGATTAGAAAAAAGGTAAAATAGCCCAATGTAAGGGGCTGGACTGTACACATCCAGTAGAGTGCATATGTTACCATGCCCAAGGACCCTGGTTCAAGCCCCCAGGCCCTATCTGCAGGGGGAAAACTTTATAAAAAGTGAAACAGTGCTGCAAGTCTCTCTCTCTCCTCCCTCCCTCTCAGTCCCTCTTTATTTCCTCTTTCCCTCTCAATTTTGGTCTTTATCCAAAATAACAAATAAAATAATATAAAATGTACTTTAAAAGAAAGCTCAAAGCAATGTAGGGACTTTGGTGAGACCTTGAATAAAAAACAAAATCTGATTACAAGAGAATCTACTTGGACTAGGTATCAAATAATATACCAATATTCTTAGATGCAAAAATGCCGTGTCTGTTGAGGAGTATGTCTTTATTCTTAGGAGATACACATGGAAGTATTCAGGAGTGAGATACTATGTCTGCAATCACAGCAAAAAAAAAATGTGTTAGAGAAAAAGAAAATATAGTAAAATACTAACAGCAAGAAATTAACAGGTATTCACTGTACTGTTTTTTGGCTGTTTAATACATTTGTAATAGAATAGGATGAACCCAATTCCCCCACCCACATTCTCCTCATAGCTGAATGATAGTCAAACAAGTGAATCAGCTAAGTGGCTCTCCTACTTATAACCCTTCTAGGACTTCTAATAGCATTAGAGTAACATCCAAACTCCATATTTACCACCTTGAAGACTCCACCTGGTCACCTTCCCACTTTATCTCATCCCAACTTCCCTCTCTCCCTAGATTTCAGTCTTCTTACTATTCACCTAACACACCAAACTCATGTCCACTTCTGGGCCTTTGCAAATACTGTGCCCCCCTATGTGATACACTTTTGCCACAGCTCTTCTTGCTGAATACTGTCATGCTTCAGCTCAAATGTCTTCTCTTGAGCCATCCAATGTGAAGTGCTACATCTCTACTCAACTCACTCCCCATCATATAATCCAATCAGTTTCCCAAGAGTTCTTATCAATAGTTGCATTATCCTTCTTATCTTCTTTTTTAAAAATATTTATTCACTTTTGTTGCCCTTGTTGTTTTACTGTTGTAGTTATTGTTGTCATCATTACTCAATAGGACAGAGATAAATGGAGAAAGGAGGGGAAGACAGAGAGGGGGAGAGAAAGATAGACACCTGCAGACCTGCTTCACCGCCTGTGAAGCGACCCCCCTGCAGGTGGGGAGCTGGGGCCTTGAACCGGGATCCTTATGCCAGTCCTTGCTCTTCGTGCCACATAAGCTTAACCTGCTGTGCTACCACTGGACTCCCCTTATCTTCTTTTTTTATATATGCAGTACATTTTACTTATTTATGTTTAATATTTGTTTATTTGATTATTTATTAATGAGAGAAAAATAAAGTATCACCCTGGCACAAGCAATGATGGGGATTGAACTCAGGACTTCATGCTTGTGAGTCTCCTACTCTAGCCACTGCATCACCTCCCAGACTGTTTACTAGTGATTAGTAATAGTTTATGAGACTACAGGGCTATAATTTTGCACCACACCCACCACTAAATTTCTGTTCCCCATCCCACCACCCTACTCTTGCCTTAGTCCCCAGACAACTTCTATAGTTCCCCCCCAAATCTTAGAGACATTTTGGCTACTCCTTTTTGTTGTTGTTCTTTTGTAAGTTCATGTATTTCAATTATCTGTTTTCTGCAAGTAAGCGAGACTATTCAGTAGTTGTCTTTCACCTCCGTACTTCACTAAGCATAATTACCTCCAGTTCCACCCATTTTGTCCCAAAGGAAACAATATCATCTTTTCTAATTGCGGAGTGAATTCTGATTCCAGTGACTATATATGCTGTCAGTGAAATAGCTCACTTGGATAGTGTGCTGCTTTGCTATGTGTGTGACCCAGGTTTGAGCCTGGCCCCCACTACATTGATGGAAGCTTTGGTGCTATGGTCTCTTTCACTCTTTCTGCCTTTCTGTTTATAAGTCTCAATCCAAAACAAAACAAAACAAAACAAAAAAGCAAAGTAACAATGAAATAAATATATACCCTTCAACACCTTTGTCCACTCATCTGTTGATGGGCATTTAGGTTGCTTTCAATCTCTGACTATTGTGAGCAATGCAGCTACGAACATAGAGGTGCATATGTCCCTCTGAGTTAGTGTTTTTGTGCCTGTCATGTCTCTGCCTCAGTGCAGTATTTCTGGATCATGAGGCATTTCCATTCTTTTTATTTAAAGACCTTTTTTCCCCAGGCATACATAACTGTGTATTATCTAAGCAACTTTTTGTACATATGAAATTATTCCAATTTTTTTTTAATTTTCTTAAAAATCAAAATATACTGAAGATTAAACTTGAAAACAACTCCATCACAAAGTATTTAATCAATATGTTTATAAATACTAAAGAGTTGATTAGTAAATCTCCCTTAAAATTATAGTAAGAGTAAAACCATCCCTTTTTTCTCTTTTGTTTGTTAGTGATTTAATATTGATTTTCAAAATTATAAAATAATGGGGGTAAAACTCCACACTGTTTCCACCACCAGAGTTCTGTGTCTCCAACCTCTTCAAAACTACGGGAGTTCTCACAAGGTCACTGACATGGGCTGACTCTATATGTATAACTATCTGTCCATATCTACATTTATATTCTTTGCCCATTTTTTTTCTGTGTGCCTGCCTTCACTTACTTTTTAGACAATCATCTTCTTAAGTTTGCATTCATTCATTCATTCATTCATTCATTCATTCATTCATTCATTATGTTGCCCCAGGGTTATCCCTGAGGCTCAGTGCTGGCACTATGAATCACTGCTCCTGGCAGCCATTTTTCCTTTTTTTTTTTTTTTTCTCTCTCTCTCTCTCTCTTTCTTTTTTTTTCTGTTTTATTAGATAGGACAGATAGAAACTGAGAGGAGAAGAGGAGGTAGAGAGGGAGAGGGAGAAGGAGAAAGAGAGGGAGAGGAAGAAGGAGAGAGGGAGAGGGAGAGGGAGACGGAGAGAGGGAGAGAGGGAGAGGGAGAGGGAGAGGGAGAGGGAGAGACGGAGAGAGGGAGAGAGGGAGAGGGAGAGAGAGAGGGAGAGGGAGAGGGAGAGGGAGAGGGAGAGAGGGAGAAGGAGAGAGGGAGAGGGAGAGGGAGAGAGGGAGAGGGAGAGGGAGAGAGAGAGAGAGAGAGAGAAATACCTGCAAACCAGCTTCACTGCTCCTGAAGCATTCTTCCTGCAGACAGGGAGCAGGGGCTTGAACCTGGGTCCTTGTGTATGGTACCAATATGTCTACATTCTTCAGGCCCCCACTTCTCTCCTACCTGAGAACACCTGCCCCAGTTATTTCTGCTCCTAGGACATGACAGTTCACTGAATATTTAGTGAATGTATGAATGAATAAAATGACACCAGCTGGCCATCCTTCATAGCACAGGCAGGGTGGAGGGAACCTGTGGCCTAGATAGCTGACGGAGTTTTTTTGATGAAGGCCAGGATGGTGCACTTCTGTTGTCTTCCCTCTCCTGTTTTCACCATATGGCTAGCCGCATTGGGTTGCATTGCTGATACTCTAACTTGGAGCTTTCTTGCTTTTGTGTGTTAATAACATAAAGAGGGAACATAGCTTGCCACACATTTTGTGTTTGCTAACTATCTATATGTATATAAAACAGACTTCGGTGTTACTAGCCAACCTACTTGTGAAGTGGAAAGAAAACAGAGCAATTAGGGAGAAAGAGGAGGGGGGGTGGCGGGTATAAACTGAGAAAGGATCCAAATCTCCAAGACTGGGTGCTGCCTGTGCTCCAGGAAGGAGGTGATGAGGCAGGGGTGGACACAAAGATGACCCCCAGGAAGTGCTCCTCACCCTGGGGTTTCCCCCCCCCCCAAGCCTTGGACTCCCCCTTCTCACCTGAGGTGCAGCCCCACACACCCTTGTCAACTGTGGCATCACTTCTGGGATGTGCCATGCTGTCTTTCTTGTTTCTGGCTCTTTTCCCCAAGACTCTCCACTATACCCCACTGCTGTTCCTGCCAGTTTGCTCACCTCTCCTGGTGCTCCCTCTATAATCTTGCGTTCAAGTGTTTGAATGCTGCCCTGCTGCCCCTGTGCATCTGTTCCGCTTCCTTCTGAAGGAAAAAGGGCTCCAGAACACATAAACAAATGTGTAATTACAAAATGTCTAAAGTGCTAGGAAGAATAAAAAACTGAGGCCTAGTTAAAAAAAAAGAGAGAGAGAATTGAGCATTTATTGCACCTTATGAGCTGCCTTTCAGGGCAACTAAATAGCCCCTGATGGATATGGGAAATATCTTTAGAGGAGACCCCAGTGGGGACTAGTGGGGTAGCCAGGTGGGGGCAGGGCAAGAGCAGTGTGTCATCAGTGACACTGTATAGACTGGCAAAGGCCTGGCAATAACAACAGCTGAGGACTTCTAGTTCGTATTATAATGATAACTATTACTAATTATTATTATATGCACCACTAGGATGTATTACTATTACTATTTTTAGTATTTATTTTTATTTGATGGGACAGAAAGGGGGGGGATACAGAAAGAGCACTTCTCCTGCAGGGAGATAACAGGGACTTGAACCTGGGTCCTTATGTATGGTACCAATATGTTGACAATATGTGCCTCTGGTTAAAATGAATAGTTACCCAGAGGCACTACCCTATGACCCATTCATTATTTTATTTTTTATCATTATTGTGGTTATTATTACTGTTGTTATTGTTGTTGTGTAGGACAGAGAGAAATGGAGAGAGGAGGGGAAGACAAAGAGGGGGAGAGAAAGACAGACACCTGCAGACCTGCTTCACAGCTTGTGAAGCGGCCTCCCTGCAGGTGGGGAGCCTGGGGCTCGAACCAGGATCCTTCTTCTTCTAGCATTTGCCCTGCTTCCGTAGCCAGTCAACAGCGTCAGGTTGAGCCTGATGTAAAGTTTCGAGACCTCCTTTGAATCTGGAGAGGTGGCAGTCGTTGACTATGTGGGTCATAGTCTGTCTGTAGCCGCGGGGGCAGTTCGGGTCGTCTCTGGCTCCCCAGCGGTGGAACATAGCGGCGCACCGGCCATGGCCTGTTCCATAGCGATTGGGGATCCTTATGCCAGTCCTTGCGCTTTGCGCCATGTGCACTTAACCCATTGCGCTACCGCCCAACCCCTTTATTATTATTATTTTTTAAAGTTACTTACAAACAATGCACCCCTCTGGAATTGCCAGCACTGGGGAAAAGGACTGCTCACAGCATTGGGGGAAATGACACTCCTCCCCCAATGTATGCCTCTAATTAGGAAACTTTAATCAACTAACTGGCCCAGGAAATAATTATCAGTGGATGCAACTTGTAGGTGAGGGGGCTAATGGGAACTTTATATTGAAAGGATAGGCTGCTGCCTCCTGACCTCACTGGTCAATCCAGCACCAGAACATCAGGGGCTTCTGGAGGCAATGACAGGAAGCACATAGCATCACCCTTGGGCATTAATTTAAATGGGGGACCAGGGGTAAGGGGTTGAGAGCTTAATCTTTATGCAAAGAGACTCTCATGCCTGAGGCTCTAAAGTCCCAGGTTCAATCTCCTGCACCACCTTATACCAGAGCTGAGCAGTGCTATGGGGGAGTGGGGGGCATGGCTGCAACCTACAAGAAGTAAGAGAAGAGAATGGAAGAAGTGAAGTGACTCCACAGAGCAGCATTCAAATAAATCCAGAATGTGCAATAGTTCTGCAGGGGACTGACCTGGCATCTCTAGCAAATGTGGAAAAGAAGGAATTTTAATAGAACAAGAAGAGCAAAGAACACTCTAGCCAGGTGTGCCCTGTGGATCCTGTTTAGACTGGTTCACACCAATGACTAAAAGACACCTTTGAGATGACAACTGGGGAATGTAATTTTAGATGAAGTAGTAAGTGCAGCCATTTTGCTAGGCTATCCCTGGCACTGTAGTTATTTAAGACACAATGTCCATACTGTTTAGAGCTTACTCAAGTATGTAGAAGTGAAATGACATAATGTTTATATTTCACCTTAAAATACTTCATTCAGCAGAGAGGGGGGAAAAAATCATAGCGTCAATGAGTCAAATGTGTCCAAAGCTTAATTATCAAATTATGAAGATTCCTTGTTCTATCCTTTGTTGAAGTTTTCTGACCCCAAACTTCTTGATATTTGTTGTTATTAGTAGAAATTCTATTGATTTTAGCTAAAGCCTCCAAGTTTACAAAACATGTCTGATTGGTTGTGAACAGGTGCCCAGTTCAGTAAGGCTTCAAGCACTTCTTGTCACAGTTCCCTTAATGTAGAAGTACAGTGTGCGAGTGTTATAATGGCAGCCCACAGACCTTAAGATTATGCAAAATGCATACCTATAACTCAGACCTCTGGCTACTTTCCTGAAGGGTTTGAGGTTTGTGCACTAGAGAGTGACCTGAATATTTCTTGAGGTACCAGAGAATTGCATCTGACTAAAAACATTCAGACCAAGACTATTGTAATCAAGATTTGACATATTCTTCTTTCTTTCTTTTCTTTCTTTCTTTCTTTCTTTCTTTCTTTCTTTCTTCCTTCCTTCCTTCCTTCCTTCCTTCCTTCCTTCCTTTCTCTCTTTCTTCTTCTCCTCCTCCTCCTCCTTCTTCTTTTCTTGCTGATTTAATAATGATCGACTGTAGGACAAGAGGAGTACAATTCCTACCACCAGAGTTCTGCATCCCCTCCCCTCCATTGGAAGCTATTCTATTATTTATCCAGTTTAATACATTCTTGATGTCTCCCATACCTTGAAAGTAATTTGTGCTTTGACAATTGTTCCTATTGTGTTTACCTAAAAGCATCTTTGATCTTCCTGTTCCTTTTGATGTGGTATGATCTTATCAAGAAATACTCAGCCAGTTTCACACCTGACATTCCCCCATTTTTGAGGTGTTTCGTGCTGTCCCTCCAAACTCTTCAGATAAACTAAAGTGACTAAAGTTATTTTCTCCCACCCTGAAAGCCTTGGAACTCAGGGTCCTGGCATCTGGCTAAAGTTCTCCTACTGGTGTATAAACCATAATCTTTCAACTTGTACATACAATTTCTATTATTGTGTACACACACACACACACGCACACACAAAATAGATATTAAGAATGAGAGGTAAAAGACTAATGGTCCTGAGAGAAGAAAATCTAGTTTAGATAGTGTGATGGGAGAGGTCTCCTCTAGGAGGGATGTGAAAACTAAAGGAGCTTCAGACATTGAGGGGGCTGGGGAGGACTGGAGAGCAGATGGGAGAGAGAAAGTCAAGCACAGGGAGAATTAGAGAAAAGGAAAAGACCAGGCAGAGTAGCACTGAGGGAGATGTGAAAAAAAGACCCAAGATCCCCAGATCAAGATTCCAACAGTCCAGGATCACAGAGTCCAGGACAGCAGGAGAACAGGGAATACAGAAAATGCAGGAATACAGCCTGGTACTTGTGTGTAGGGGATGAGGATGCGAGGGGGAGAGGGGTGAGTCTACAATCAAAAAAACATTGTTGAGGACAAGCTCAGTTGGATGGATTCACAGAAGTCAATTTCACTTCAGAAAAACAACTCTAATTGCACCAAAGTAAAAGACTCTGGGGTGGGTGGGTGGGGAGAATACAGATCCAAGAAGGATGACAGAGGAATGTGGGGGTTGTATTGTTATATGGAAAACTGGGAAAAGTTAGACATGTACAAACTATTGTATTTACTGTTGAATGTAAAACATTAATTCCCCAATAAAGAAATTAAAAAAAAAAAAAAAAACCTCTAGATTCCATGACAGAGGGATATTAGTGGGGAAGAGGCTTTCACACTGGGGAAGCAGTTCCCAGGCAGCAAAGTTGATTGCCCAGGACAGGATGTGAAGAGAGAAGTAGAGAGGTAGAAAACATGGGGGGGGGGGGGCGCACAGATAGCCATTGTGGCGTGTTGATGCACACAACGGCACAAGGTGAGAGAAGAGGAAAAAGTAGGCTGAATACTAGCTTGTTTGGGGTTTAAGCAACTGAGTGCATGCAAGGTGGTACAAGGTGAGAGAGGGTAGGAATGCAGACTCTACATGTGGGTATCTTACAATAAAATTCACCGTCTTAAACATTTTTTTGCTACTAGGTTAATGTTTGGAATTTAGTGCCTGCACTACAAATTCACTACTTCCAATAGTCTTCTTTCTTTTTTTTTTTTTTTCTTAGGACAGAGAAACATTGAGAAGAAGTGGGGAGATAAGATGAGATAAAGACACCTGCAGTATCACTTCACTTGTGAAACTACCCCCAAGCAGGTAGGGTGGTGGGGAGTGGGGGCTGTTGAACTTGGCATTTTGAGCATAGTAATGTGTACACTTGATTGGGTGCACCATTGCATCTGAAAAGTTATTTATTAATTAGAGTGAGAGAGAACCAGAGGATCTCTCTCTCTTCCTCTCTCTCTCTCTCTCTCACACACACACACACACACACACACACACACACTGCTGGCAATCAAACGCAGAACCTGTTTGAGGGTCCAATGCCTCATCCATTGTGCCACCTCCCAGGCTACGATGAACCATTTTTAAGCAGGGGCTTTCAATACATGAGTACAGCTGTGCAACCATCACCACCAGAGCTAACAATCATCAGAGGCTTTTTATCTAGCAAAACTGAAACTTTGTCCCCACTGAACACTAACTGACTTCCCCCCCCAAGCCTACTCACCACCCTTCTACTTTCCATCTCTATAAACTTGACTACCCCAGGTGTCTCACAGCGGTGGAATCACAGAGTCACATCCTGTTCTAAACAGAAAGTCACCAGGCCCCAGGCTCAGAGCCTGCCCATGCCTCACATTGCTCTGTCTGCAGTTATAAACACTGATGTCTCCTTTCTCTTTGTGGCTATAGTGCTGCTTTTCTACCTGAGGTAGGGATACTGGGTTTTCCTTTTCTTTCTTTCTCCCTCCCTCCCTCCCTCCTTTCCTTCCTTCCTTCCTTCCTTCCTTCCTTCCTTCCTTCCTTCCTTCCTTCCTTTCGTGTGTGTGTGTGTGTGTGTGTGTGTTTTAATTCAATGAGAGAGAGAGAAAGAGAGAGAGACCAGAGCACTGTTCAACTCTGGCTTATGGTGGTGCTGGAGATTGAACCTGAGTTCTTAGAGCTTCAGGCATGAAAGTCTTTTACATAATTATTATGTTGTCTTCCCAGTCCCTAGATTTTCCATTTCAAACAGACAAGTGAGAAATCCAACTTGTGGTAAAAAAAAAAAAAAAGTTGAAAGTAGAGAAGTTTTCAGACAAAAGAGGGTTAGAAGGGTGAGCCATGGGGGATAGAAACCCCAGTCTTGAACATGAAGATTCCCCATGCTGAGCTCTCTGTGTTCCCATATCAGCCCATGGAGGAGTCTCCAAAAAAGAATGTGTCCCCCACCTCAGTGCCTGTGGCCTCCTCAGCTCCCCAAGGTCATCTGGAAAGCAGCTTTCCATTTCTCTCACCTTTGTTCCCTACACATTCATCCACTCACTTATTGGTTCAGCAAACCTGACTGCCCAGCCCCTGTGCTGGGCTCTGAGGAATGCTGAAGCCTCTAGGTCTGAGCTACTCCCAGTTTGGCTCCTCCTCAGTGCCTTCTTCCTCCCTCTCCTTGTTTATTGAATCTTCCTCATCTGAGACCCCCGTTCTACAGGCTCTGGGTCAGCTCTGAATTCCCAGGTGGGGTCTCAAGGCTAGCTATCTAGAATGGCCAGGTATAAAGGGGTGAAATTGCCCTACCCAAAAGAGCTCAGGAGTCTGTTGTTACCCTGCACAGATGTGACCCCAGTTCTGCCACATCATCCTATTGCCCAATAAAGCAGGAGCCCTCATGTACACAAGGACTCAATTCTTTGCTAATATCCCATATCAGTTTGTGACCTCTATTCAGTCATGTTTGGAGTGAGGTCTCCTCAGTTGGTAGTCACTTTCCCCTGCATCCCCCGTGGCCATGTATGAAGAGATGAATTCCTGGGTGCTCCTGAAAGGCAGGGTGAGGACAGATCACCCTAACATATCTACTAACACTTGACTTGAGACAGGCCTACAGGGGGCCCTGAGGCTGCCAGGCTAACTAATGGGTGAATTCCCAGGTGACTAATGCAGGTGAATGATCAAGGGAGATTGCCAGGGAAGTCAAGATTCCTAGGTTACTAAGTTAGCAGCCCAGGCCCGCACCTGTGCAGAATCTTGTGCAGGCCAGCCATGCCAGTATAGTTTAAGTTTAAAGGTCTATGAAGATACAGGGGTTCTATACACATGGGTAGCTCTCTGATGGGCACACAAGGGCAGAATTTGATAGTTTATTGCCTTTTTATTCACATATGACTCTTTTTATTGCAAGTTAAGAGAAAACCTACTTTACATGGCTAGATAAATACATGAAAACAACTTATGGGATTCAATTATCAGGAAAGTTGCCAGTACCTTGGACTTGATTGGATCCAGGAACTCAGCAAATCAGGTGTCTGCCTCCCTTCTCCCTCTGTATCTTCTCCCCCCATCCCCATCCTTGGGTCTTCTCTCTAAGAACTCCTGTCCTGTCTTGAAGTGTGGCATGTCTTTTCAGACAATCCCAGGAAAAGGTTATAGTGAAAATTGGGGATACGGAGGCTAGACACAGGCCAAAGCACTTCTGCACCCTAGCTTAAGATAAGGGAAGTTAAGGGGCTAGTGTATTGCTGCATAACTGATCACCCCCATCCCACAATCCCATCCTATCCCTACAGTCACCCTCCCTTCCAATCTTCAGGCAAGATGGAGCATGTTTAGGATGTTATGAACATCGACCCTTGAAGTATTTTTTTAATAAATACTTTTTTATAACATACTTTTTAAACATTTTATTTTTATTTCATTTTTGAGAGAGATGCAGAGAAAGCGAGAGAGAGAAAGAGAGAGAGATACTCAGAACACTGCTCAGCTCTGGCTTATAGTGGTGCAAGGGATTGAGCCTGGGATTTTAAGTCTGTTTGCATAACCATTACTCTATCTCCCCCACCCAAGTATTTTCAAATTAGTCTCTACTAAGCAACAACTCCAAGCTTAGCACAGAATCCGAGACTGTGAGCTGCTGTCATTGTTCCATCATACACTAAGATGAAAGGTTATGTTTTAACTTTCACTGCAGTTTAACTGTTCACAGTCTCCTGCCTGATGAAGCACTAACTAGACTGACCCCTGAGTCAGTACCACCCATTGATTTATCACAGCTCAGTGAGCTTGATCTGAATGGGAAAATGGGTTGGGACTCTTGATTCTGACTGACCTGGCAGGCCTGTGCAGACAGATTTCCAGAGCTGGTGAGGATGGGAGCCAAGCCCCCAGGGCCTTCCCACACTTGGGCTCCCATCTTGCTTGGCACCCACCCCACAGCTTACACTGGTACAGCAGTTTGCCTGGCCACCCCACCCCCACCACACACACACACACACACACACACACACCTCTTTGGGCATTCCCATGCTCAGCCTGACAGGCTCTCCCCTTTGCAGGCCAGACAAGTAACATGTGCAGTTCTGCCTAACAGCAAAGCTCCAGCCAGCTCCAAGCCTTCCCTGATCAGCCCTGTTTGACAAACCTCACTCCTGCTTACCTTCTTGTTCACTGCTTTTTTTTTTTTAACTTTTTTTAAAATTTATTTTCCCTTTTGTTGCCCTTGTTGTTTTTCATTGTTGTTGTTGATATTGTCGTTGTTAGATAGGACAAAGAGAAATGGAGAGAGGAGGGGAAGACAGAGAGGGGGAGAGAAAGATAGACACCTGCAAACCTGCTTCACTGCCTGTGGTGACTCCCCTGTAGGTGGGGAGCCAGGGGCTTGAACCAGGATCCTTACACTGGTCCTTGTGCTTTGTGCCACGTGCGCTTAACCCTCTGCACTACCGCCTGACTCCCTTGTTCACTGCTTTTAAGGAACTAGTAGGAGGTATGCACCAGAGGCCCAGGAAAGTGCAGACTATAGGCTGGCCTAGTTTCTTGGGTTCTCAAGGCTGCTGGGGTGGGTGGGATGGTGAGGAAGGGTTAAGGAATCCC
Source organism: Erinaceus europaeus (assembly GCF_950295315.1). Taxonomy (NCBI): domain Eukaryota; kingdom Metazoa; phylum Chordata; class Mammalia; order Eulipotyphla; family Erinaceidae; genus Erinaceus; species Erinaceus europaeus. The sequence goes on from NC_080163.1 coordinate 178,165,940, forward strand.
ATCTGGGAAGGACTGCTCCTCTTGCAACTCCCATGGGTATTGCTCTTTGACCCCAGTAGTCTGTCTGGATCCTGTCCTTACCCTTCCACCACCAGCAGGGTCTGAACATCATATAATGCTAAGCAGATGTCACCTGCAGTTTTATGCACAATAGTTCTAACTGTTAATACTAATTGACTACAATACGCTAGATTCTACTGCAAATGCACTATGGGTCACAATATATTTGCCCCACACAGCAACCCTGGAGGTGGGGTAATTAGGATCACCCCCAATTTCTAGATAAGTGAATTGAGGCACTTACTGGTTAAGGAAGTTTGCTAAAGCATCACAGCAGAGGCAATATGCTGCCACCACTTCTAGTAGAATCTGGTGTCCCCAAGGTGGAGGAATACGGGGAAATTCTGAATCTGATGTAGAACCAGAATCAAATGAATCAGTCAAAAACGACCCATTAATAATTTCTGAAAAACCCTAGCCTTTGGCAGGTTGTTTCAACTGCCTTAGACTTACCTTTGCTAGTATCTCTGCCAAAGTCATCCATCCTGGTTGAATTGATCCCGTCTGTTCCCACACAGCCTTCTTGGCATCCAACAGCAGGTTAAAAATTCCTCTCCCACTTTTCTCCAACATCACAAACCCTCATATCACTGTGCTGCCTCCGCTCGGCTACATGAGTGCCTCCCTTCTACACTGGAAGCACTCAACTGGGCAGGAATTGTTTGCTTTGTGTACACACTTATTCTATTTTATATTGGTGTTTAACATATACTCAAAAAAGTACACAATCATTAAGTTCAATATGTTTGTATGTTTGCACACAACCATATAACCACCACCTAGATCAAGATATAAAATACATGTAGGACTCAGAAGGTTCCCTTGGTTTCTTCCCAGTCATTATCCTCACTGCAGAAATCACTACTGCTCTTTTTGCTGAATCTGGTCTTTTCTTACACTTAAATTAATGGAGGAGCCAAGCTCTGGTCTTTCTTTCTTCTTCTCCTTCTTCATCTTATTATTATTTCTGAGAACTACTCAGTTCTGGTTTATGGAGGTGTTGGAGATAAACCTAAGACATTTAGTGCCTCAGGCAAGAAATGCTTTTGCAAAAATCTTTATAGTATCTCCCCAACCTTCTCATTAATATAATTTTTTTCAAAAAAAAATCTAATTAATGGATCAGATAGTGATACTCTTTTGTTTGGCTCCTTGTCCTGAGTATTTATCTTTGACATTCATTCACATTTCAGAGGCTTGTCATTTTTATTGTTGTGTAGTATTCCATTGATTACACCAAAAACTGGCCATTATTCATGTAATGATGACCCAGGTTCTAACTCAAGAAGACAATCACTGAAAACGTACATCAGAGGGGGCCATAGCAGTGTTTAGGAAAAGTCGACACTGACCACTACTTTCAAATACCCATTGCTTAACACCTGATGTTCTCAATCTTCTGCATGTTTTTCAGATCTTCATTAACAAAAATGATTTAAGTACTCACTTCCTCCAGGCACTATGCCAAGGAGGGTGGTGGCGGGAGAGCAAAGACACCAAGAGGGACACCAAGGAAAGAAGAAATAGAAACAGAATCGGCGACCCCAGAGGAGGCATAGGAAGGGGAGGAGGCAGTTCTGTGGGGTGAGGGCCATTCCTATAATGCCTGAGTTCCGAGTGTGGATCTGATCCTAACATTTTGGCAAACTGTTGGAAAGGCCTTCCTGTTGGCTTAGTTTAATCTCCATGAGAGAGACACCAAAGCACGGCTCTCAGTTCTGGCGAATGGGGTAATGAACACGGGCCGTCTGGGGTCCGAGGCACGCAACTCCGGTGCGCTCCCACTGAGCGGCCTCCCCGCCGCCAGGGAGGTTTCACCCGGAGGGGCCGCCGGGCGGCGCGGGGAGACTCGGTGCCGGGGTGAGGGCGCGCGGAGGTGCGGTGGGAAGTGCGCCGCCCCTGGCAGAACGCAGCCTGCAGCTGGGAGCCGCGGGCGGACGCGTGGCCGGGGCTAGCAACTGGCCCACGCGGGGCCGCCACACCTGCGAGCCGGAAGTCCAGATTCGACGCCCAGAGACCTGACGCGGTGACCTTGGTACATCCCCGCCCCGGATTCAGGGCCCGGATCCCAGCGTCTGGGGGCGGGGAGGACGTGCGAGGAGGGACCGCGCGCGCGCGCGCAGCAAGCCGACCCGCCAAAGGCCCGATCCCGCCCGGACCCCGGCGGCCCCTCGTGGCCCCAGCGGCCCCCAGGCCGAACTCTCGCCGGGCCCCGAACCCTCGCCGCCGCGGTGTTTACATTCCACCCGAGCCGGCCACGCGGATTTTTGCCGCTCTGCCGCCACCCGGTCCCGCCCCGCCCCCTGGAGCCCGGAGCCCCGCCCCTCCCCGCCCCGTCCCGCTCTCGCGCCTTCCCTCTCCCGCGCCCTGTCCTGCGCGGCCCCGCCCCTGCTCGGCGCGCGCCGGCCAGTCAACCCCGCGCCCCGCCCCTCCCCGCGCAAGCTCCGCCCCGCCGGCCGCTGGGCCCCGCCCCTGAGGCTCCGCCTTGTGCGGCCCGGAGCGCCCGGGCTGGCCGGCGCGGCGGCGGGGCGGTGCCGGGGGCGGCCCTGAGGGGGCCGGAGCTGGGGCGGGGCGGAGGGTGGCGGGAGGGCGCGGGGGCGGGCCGGGGGCTGGTTCCGCGCGCTGGGATTTTTAAATGTCCCGCTCTCCGCCGGGCGCAGGAGCAGCCGGCACGGCCGCCAGCGCGGTGTAGGGGGCAGGCGCGGATCCCGCCACCGCCACCACCACCGCCGCCGCCGCCGCCGCCGCCGCCGCCGCCGCCGCCGCCGCCGCGCACTCGGCCTGCCGCCGCCTGCTCGCCCTGCCGCCTGCGACGCCGCCCGGCTCCGGGTAAGGCGCGGCGGCCACGGCTCCCCGAGCGCCCCGTGGGGTCGGGGCGGGGTGAGGCCGGGGTCCGCGGGGGCGTCCTCGCGGGTTGCCCTCAGCAGGGAGGCGCGGAGACCGGCTTGGGGACAGGGGCCGCGGAGGGGGACACTGAGGCAGCTCGGGGCCCGCTGGGCTTTCGGAGGATGGCGCGGGCCTCCCGGCCCCGGGTTCCGACCCAGCGGAGCGGGCTCTTGGCGGCGCCGCGGGTGACAGGCCACCCCGGGCCCATCGGCCATTTTCCCGGCCGGGCGGCCCTGCGGCTCCCGCCGCCCGCGCGGGGTGGGGGAGCAGGGTGCGGGGATGGCGCGGGCGCGGGTCCCCTCGGCCCGGCCTCATGCCGCGCCCGCTCCGTGTCCCCAGGCCCGACGTGTGACCCCGCCATGCCGAGGGAGAGCAGGGAGAGGTGAGTGCCCGCGCCGCGTTGGGGGAGGGGAGGGGAGGCTGAGCTGCGGGGAGCTCGCCCCAAACCCCGCAGCCCTGTCTCTGCAGGGATGCCAAGGAGCCGGACACCATGAGAGAGGAAAGTGGCACCGATGTCTCAGTTCGCTCCAGGAAAAGGAAAGCAAATGTGACTGTCGTGAGTACAAAGGGGACACGTTGGAGGGGGGGAGGTAATCCATCGCCCCACATCCCACCCCATCTCACTTGGGTACCACACTGGGCTCGGCCCACATTTTTATGGATCGAGGTTGAGAGTGGTACCTTGGTCAGAAGTGGTGCTCATGACCTAACCAGCTTTTTCTTTCTTTCGTTCTCTGTGTCGTTCTTCGTCTTCGTCTCTTCATCTTCGTCTTCTTCGACTGTGTGTTGTGTTTCCTTCGGGCTATTTTATGATAGTTTTTGCAGGATCCAGATGAAGAAATTGCCAAAATGGACCAAACAGTGAGAAGCCAGCCTGGCAATCAGGTGGGTGCCTTTGCTCACTGGGCCTAGGTGGAAGGGCCTCCAGTGCTCTGCAGGCAAATTGAGTTTCATGCTCCCTTGCCTCTTGCTGAAAGTTTGTTTTTTTTTTTTTCCCCTGCAACAATGGCTACAATCCAAGTGGGTGGGCACCAGCCTCTGACAGTCTTGAGTATTTCCAGGAAGGAAGGGCTTATGCTCCTGATCTGTATTCCTGACATTGCAAATAGGCGGTGATGTCTGCAAGAACCAGAATGGACATTAAATATCTCAGTTCTCACCTTTTGCCCTTGAGGAAACTGAGACTCAGGGGAAGAAAGTAACCCAGAGTTCGGTGCAAGCCAAGGGCAGAGTCCATCCTGCAACCTTGTTAGCTAAGCTGTGAACTGGAGTGAGGGTGGAGGAGGCTCCTAACATAGTATTTCTTTGGGAAGCTATGCCAGTGGGGGTTTATGTGTATTTTTCGGCAGTAACCCTCTTCCCACCATGTTTAGTCCAGGTTTTACACTTAACTGCATTTTTGGAAGTTCTTCCAGTCCACCTGTCTATTACCTACAGTGATGCCCCAGTGTCTGGGGCTTGACCCACCCTCAGCCAGAGTAGTAGTGGAACGGTCTGTGTCTGAGCATATTATTTTTACTAGCTGTTCTCCTATTCCTCTTGCCGTTCCTTTATAGAGTTCCCCTCCAATTTCCTGCATGGTCATGATAATTATTATACTATCAGAAGTCCCTAGCAGAAAAGCCTCAAATTATCTCTTCACCTCCAGAAATGGCTGAAGAGTGTAGTTATGACTCCAGTAGAGGAAGCAGCCTATCTCCAAACTAGCTGATCCAGCCTTCTGACCCTCTTAGAGATACAAGCTGAGCAAGACTAGTATTTGAGCAGTGGCAGTGGTCTTGGCAAGATGAGCAGTGGGCTGCACATCCCTTTGTAGGGCAATGTGCAATATAGCCTTAGCAGCTGGGTCTGGAAGAGGGAAGGAATTCGAAGCAATGGACAGACTGGGCCACATTGTTTGCCTTAACAGTTGTCACTGCATATAAGATCCTAGTAATTACCATTTCTCTGGAGGTTCCACTGAACACAACGGATTTGTTTCCCTCTCTGAACAAGAAATAACTTTAAAGAGGAAGTAGGACTGTACCCTAAGTTCTTTTCATTCTCTCCTCCCTTTTCTACCCTTAAAAAAAAAAAATCCCAATACCTTCAAACCAAACAGGTTGATTTTTTTTTTTTTTTTTTTTGTGGCTACTAGAAAATGAATCTTTTTGAAATACAAAACTATTTTCCCAGCTGTGTTTTGAATTGAGATTTTCAACTTTGGATGAAGTAGAACCATATTAACTTTTTGGAGTTATGGAGTAGATTGATTTCAAAGATTATCTAAGTAGTACCTAAGACTGACCTCTCCTTAAACTCCATTAACTGTTTCATCTCAAGACTACACAGACCATTGCTTTTTGTCTTTTTTTAATTTTTATTTATAAAAAGGAAATATTGACAAAAACCATAGGATAAGAGGGTACAACTCCGCACAATTCCCACCCCCAGAACTCCATACCCCATCCCCTCCCTTGATAGCTTTCCTATTCTTTTATTTTATTTTATTTTTAGCTTTCCTATTCTTTATCCCTCTGGGAGTATGGACCCAGGATCATGATGGGGTGCAGAAGGTGGAAGGTTTGGCTTCTGTAATTGCTTCCCGTTTGAGTATGGGCATTGACAGGTGGATCCATACTCCCAGCCTGCCTCTTTCTTTCCCTAGTGGGGTGGGGCTCTGGGGAGGCGGGGCTCCAGGACACATTGGTGGAGTCATCTGCCCAGGGAGGTCCAGTTGGCATCATGTTAGCACCTGGAATCTGTTGGCTGAAAGTAGAGTGAACATATAAAGTCATACAAATTGTTGATTAATCATGAACCTAAAGGCTGGAATATTGCAGATGAAGATTTGGGGGTCTCTGTTTTGTAGATAGTTAGTAGGCTTGGTTTAGTTATATTCTAAAGAGCCCGTGACTATACTAGTTGTTTTTGGGTTTTTGTTTTTTGTTTTTTGTTTTTTTTTGTCGTTTGTTATTTTTCTGAGCCTGACATCTGATTTACAGGTGGACCCAAGTTATTGTCTGGTGAGATGATGTCATGGCTGGAAAAAGGGCTAGAAAGCTGGATCAGGGAAGAGAGTAACTCCCAAATAAGGGAAAGCTGTATAAATATTGTTGACTTTAAAAAAAAAAAAAAAGCACTGCTTAGCTCTGGCTTATGGTGGTGTGGGTGGGGGATTGAACCTGGGACTTTGGAGCCTCAGGCATGAGTCTCTTTGCATAACCATTATGCTACCAATCCCCCCAGACCTTCGATTCTTACCTCAAGCATTTCTTAATGAAAAGAAAGCCTTTTAATCTAAAATCCATTTTTTTTATTTATAGATGAAACTTAGCCTTTTTTTTCTTTTTCTTTTTTTTTTTACTGAAGTAGAATCTAGGACTTTATAAATTTCAGAACAGGTGCCAGGTTAAGTGCACAACACTATAGTGCTCAAGGACCTGGGTTCAAGCCCCTGATCTCGACCTATAGGTGGAAAAGCTTCGTGAGTGAAGTAGAGTTGTGTCTGTCTCCCCCTCCCCTTTCCATTTCTTTTTGTCTCTATCTAATAAGAAATGAATAAGCAAATAGATGGAAAATAAATACATAAACTTTAAGGAAATAAATTCTCAGAAGATACTTCATATACGGTAGTTCTCGTCTTAATTAAATGTGGCGTAAGTCAAGGGTGGCTAGGAATAAAAGAACTGGCCTCTTGTTATTACTTCATTCCTTCTAAAAGTCAGACTAATAGTAATTTGTATACACTCAAGTGAAAGGACATAGATCCAATATCCTGTTCCAGACACTGGTTCCCAAAAGACAATTTTGGTAACTATGTCTTCGTGGCTCACCTAATTTGTCTATGAACTACAGGTTGGGAACTGCTACTAGTTTTATCTCTGAAGGCCTGCTTTCAGCTGTTTCAGCCATCTGGCTGAGGGTGGCACCCAGCTTCTGACTTCCAAGCTAGAATACATTCTTGAATGAAGAACAACTTAGAACTGTTGTAATGTGACCCTTTTGAATCAAGGAAATGCTGCCAGCATATAATACTAGAGCTGGAAGAGATTGCCCTTCTCAACAGCTGTTGGCAAGAACAGTCATGGTTAATTTGCATGCCCGATTCTTTGCAAATTGGGTAGAGAAGAGCTGTATCCTGCTTTGCTCTGCTCAGTAAACTGAAAGTGCTTGGGCTTCTTCTGAAAGTAGCCGGTGTGCTGTGATAGCCACCAATTGACAGTACTCCCAAATATTGAAAATTTTAAAAATTAGAGATGTGAAATCTTTAAGAGAAAAGCAAATTTGATGTGTAATGGTGGCCTTTTGTCCACTAAATTGTTTGAGTCTTCCTCTGTTCAAGACGTTGGGACTGGGATTCAAAGGTCCTCAGGGATGTCTAAATTTTATCTTCATCTATCACCATTGTTTGAGTGGACGAGGTTTTGTTTTACTTTTGAGTTAAGAGAAGCAGAGGTCCCTAACATTTTATATTTAATTTGTCCTACAAACTGTTGGGTTGTTGGAAATGTCATTATGTTTTGTTTTTTTTTTAACATAGGAAAGAGCTGGGTGATAGCATAATGGTTATGCAAAAGACTTCATTCATGCCTGAGGCCCCAAGCTCCCAGGTTCAATCCCCAGCACCACCATAAGCCAGTGCTAAGCAGTGCTCTGGTGTTCCTCTGTCATTCTCTTTATCTCTCATTAAAATAAAATAAAATAAAATTTTTTTTATAAAGAAAGAAGAAAAATACGTCATGACTTCTGACACTCCAGTACGTTGCATTTGATGTTCCATTTTAAAACATGAAGACTTGGATTATAGAGGGCAATCACTTTACATTTATCTTTTATAATTTTGAATTTGGAGTGCTTTTAGAAATTCTTAGATTGCCTTTTGTAACTACATGAATGAGTTAATACATTTTTCTGTGTCCTCCATGTATACAGGAGGTATACATATTTATAAACTTCATTTTATTTTTCCTCATCAAAAAAAAAAAAAAAGATAGTCTGCCTTTCAAGAGAATTTAGTAGATTTGTGATACTTGTTAATTGATCTTTGAGTTGTGACCAAGTTATCTCAGAAGGCATGCCCAGGACCTTACTGAGTTGCAAGTGGATGTTTTGTTTGGTTTTGTAATGTAAGAGCTGATTACATTTTGTCTTCCCTTGTTGAATCCATTTTGCTGTTCAAGCACCTCATGTGAAGATAATGGTGTATATAAAATACTACTGACTTCTTACTTTCTTAGTTAGTTACTGCACAGATTCTTGTGTTAATGACAGAAACTTAATGAAAGCGTAGTCATTAATTGGGACTGAGAAGTGGTGCTCCTGGTTGAGCACACATGTTTAAATGTACAAGGACCTGGGGTCCAAGCCCCTGGTCCACACCTAAAAGGGGAAAGCTTTGAGTGGCAAAGCAGTGCTGTAGTTGTCTCTCTGTTTCTCCCCTTCTCTATCTCCCCCCTTCCTCAAGATTTCTAGCTATCTCTATCCAGTAAATAAATAAAAATAATAAAGCGACTAATTATTGAGTATCTTACAACTACAAATATGAAGTGAAAAGTTGGTTTACTCGGGGCCAATTGGCGCACCTGGTCGAGCATACACATTACAGTGAACAACGTCCTGGGTTCGAGTCCCTGTTCCCTACCTGCAGGGGGAAAGCTTTGTGAGTGGTGAAACAAGGTTACAGGTATCTCTGTCTCCCCCTCCCTTCTCAATTTTTCTGTCTCTACCCAATCAATAAAGATGATAACAGTGATAACAGAATAGTTTTGGTTTTTTTTAAATATTTATTTTCCCTTTTGTTGCCCTTGGTTTTTATTGTAGTTGTTATTGATGTTGTCCTTGTTGGACAGGACAGAGAGAAATGGAGAGAGATGGGGAAGATAGAGGGGGAGAGAAAGACACCTGCAAATCTGCTTCACTACCTGTGAAGCTACTCCCCTGCAGGTGGGGAGCTGGGGGCTCGAACTGGGATCCTTGTGCCAGTCCTTGGTGCTTCACGCCATGTGTGCTTAACCCGCTGTGCTACTGCCCAACTCCCAAGAATAGCTTTTAAAAAAGGGTTTACTCCGTAGAATATAGGACTAGCATGCCTGACACCCAGGGTTAGACACCCCCATCACATATGCCAGAACTCTGGTCTCTCATAAAATAATTCTAATAAGTAGTTTACATCAAATTTTTTTTATTATTTTCCCTTTTGTTGCCCTTGTTTTATTGTTGTAGTTATTATTGTTGTTGATGATGATATTGGATAGGACATAGAGAAATGGAGAGAGGAGGGCAAGACGGGGAGAGAAAGATAGACATCTGCAGACCTGCTTCACTGCCTGTGAAGCGATTTCCCTGCAGTGAGGAGCTGGGGGCTTAAACCGGGATCCTTACGCCAGTCCTTGCGCTTCGTGCCACCTGAACTACCGCCCGACCCCCACATCAAGTCTTTTTTAAATGTTTCTTTTACAGCCTTGGGACAGTAATACAGCCTGTGAAAATCCCTGTTCCTTGATCCCCACACCTGACAAAGATGATGATGAGCTGGTATATGTAAACTCTGTACATGGTCCTCAGAATTTCCCAGCATCCAGAGCCTCACCACTGCCTGTCCTAAAGTAAGTGACTACCAGATCTCTTAATCCATATCCTCACCCTCACCTCACTAGTATGACTACTGACATGTATCTTTTGTTTCCTGTGCCTCTTCCCCGCCCCCACCTCCTGCCCGTGTGTTTGTAGCTGGGCAAATAGAGAGGAAGTCTGGAGACTGATGTTAAACAAGGAAAGAATGTATTTAAGAGACAAACACTTTTTGCAGCGGCACCCTCTTCTGCAGCCTAAAATGCGAGCGATTCTTCTGGACTGGTTAATGGAGGTGAGTTTTGAGTCTTCCTATTAGCTAGAAACACTGGCCATTCCCAAATAATGTCATTATGTGGTCAATTCCAGTGACACTTTCTGTCTTTGGAGCTGTACTATATATACTATACTGCTCCTTTTTTGTTTCTCGTGTCTTGCCCTGAGTGCAGCCTCAGTTTGAGTCATGGTCCCATGTGGGGATGCCAGGCCCTGGGGGAAACTTTAGTATTGTGGTGCCTTTCCCTCCTTCTCAATTAAAGAGAAAAAGTCAGCCTGGGAGTGATAAAATCAAAGTCTCTTCATCTCTTGGATGTATTTTTGAAAGATTTATCTTAACAGAGCACTGCTCAGCTCTGCCCTATGATATGGCCACTCTGGTGTGGGATGTTGAACCTGGTCCTACTCCTCAGATATTTATTTTTATTTACTTATTTTGTAAGAGCCAATTGTTATTGATTTCTTGCATTTGAAGTAGTCTTTGATGATATCTTTGGCCTGAGAATTCTTCACCGTAGTCCTTAACTACCATCCAAACTGCAGTCAACAACTTTTTACAGAGGCCTACCTATTGCCCAAGTTTTTGTTTGTCATCATCCTTAATTAGGTTGACTTGGTGTTCATAGGGTCATTACAATTTAATGCAAGCATGCAAAGATGGGCTTTGGTGCTTGTTTAAGGCTTTGGCAACTTTAAAAATTCCACGATGCAAGGCCATCATGAATGAGGGCAATCTTTAGCACCTCTTGTAAAGAGGTATTAACGAGCATTACAGACCTACAACAGCAATGCTTTCTTCGGCCATGGTGGTGGGCTACGAGTGGAGCTGAATCTGAATACACACATACCTCCACCTCCACGTGCCTTGACGATCAGTGGCAAGAGGAAAAAGCTCCTCAGATGTTTTTCTAAGTCATCTCATCCTTAATTTTTTTTTGTCAAAGTTTTAGTTGCAGAGGCTGTCTTTTTCACTTAGAGGCACTGGCATTTGATTTTTGCTAATTAAATTGCTTCTAAACTTAGCCAGTTAATACCAAATTGATAAAATAACCATTGCCATAAGTTTTAAAACAGATGAGTATGCTTACTTCTAACAATCAAAAGTCCTCAAGCTCTTCTTTATTTCCTTTGAATCAGTTCTCTTTCTGAACAGATTTATTTATTTATTTATTTATTTATTTATTTATTTATTTATTTTGCTGGGGCTCGGTAGTGCCTGCACTACTGAATCCACTGCTCCTGGAGGCTGTTCTTTCCCTTTTGTTGCCCTTGTTTATTGTTATAATTCTTATAGTTATTGCTGACGTTGTTGGATAGGATTGAGAGAGGAGGGGAAGACAGAGAGGGGGAGAGAAAGACAGATACCTGCAGACCTGCTTCACCTCTTGTGAAGCGACTCCCCTGCAGGTGGGGAGCTGGAGGCTCGAACCAAGATCCTTATGCCGACCCTTGTGCACTTAACCCGCTTCACTGCCACCCAGCCCCCTTGAACAGAATTTTATCCTAGCAAAGCATATTCAGATATTTTATTGATCACATATTTCTCTTCAACAATTGGTGACAAGAACAAGTATTAGAAATGTGTGTCAATAATTGTTAAACATTAAAAATTATTCCTGGGGAGACTGCATAATGGTTATGCAAAAATTGCATACAGGAGGTACCTAGGTTCAATTCCCAGCACCACTATAAGCCAGAACTGATCGATGCTCTGGCAGAAAAATCATCCATTTTATCTATTTTTATTGGGGGATTCATGTTTTACAGTTGACAGTGAATACAATAGTTTGCACATGCATAGCATTTCCCAGTTTTCCACATAACAGTACAACCCCCCCGCCACTGAGTCTGCTACCATCATGTTCCAGGACCTGAATCCTCCCCCCACCCACCCAAGTGTTTTACTTTAGTGCAATACACCGACTCCAATCCAAGTTCTGCTGTGTGTTTTCTCTTCTGATCTTGTTTTTCAACTTCTCCCTGTGAATGATATCATCCCATATTCATCTTTCTGTTTCTGACTTATTTAATTTGATTTCTTCAAGCTCCATCCAAGATGGACTGTAAATGATGAAATCAACATTTTTAATAGCTGAGTAGTATTCTGTCGTGTATAGACCACAACTTGCTGAACCACTCATCTGTTATTGGATACCTGAGTTGCTTCCAGGTTTTGGCTATTACAAATTGTGCTGCCATGAATATAGCACAAATCTTTTTGGATGGTTGTGTTTGGTTCCTTTAAAGACCCATTTTTATTTTTGTTTTTTGACTAGAGCACTGCTTAGCTCTGGCTTGTGGTAGTGCTAGGGATTGAATCTGTAACCTCTGAACCAAAAGCATGAACTTAAAACATGCTTAAGGCAATTTGTTTTATACAGAGCATATAAATCAATCTGTTTGGTATAGAAGATTGTATGCCCGATGTCAGCTGATAAAATATATCTAAGGCTTTTTTTTTTTGCCTCCAGGGTTATTGCTGGGGCTTAGTGCCTACACCACAAATCCACTGCTCCTGGGGGCTATTTTTTATCCCTTTTGTTGCCCTTATTTTATCGTTGTTATGGTTATTCTTATTCTTATTTTTGATGTTGTCGTTGTTAGATAGAACAGAGAGAAATGGAGAGAGGACAGGAAGACAGAGGGGGAGAAAAAGATAGACACCTACAGACCTGCTTCAACGCCTGTGAAGCGACTCCCCTACAGGTGGGGAGCCAGGGGCTTGAACCGGGATCCTTACGCTGGGTCCTTGTGCTCCGCGCCACGTGCACTTAAGCCACTGTGCTACCGCCCAACCCCCAAGTTTATTTCTTATAGAACAGAGCTTTAGTTTCACACCTAATCAGGTTGTGATACTTTACAAAAAATGGAATCTGTGACTTCACCTGGACTTCGGAAGTATTCTTTGGTAATTGATAGAATTTTCTAAGGCTCAAGCCTTCAGTCCCCAGTTGGCAGTGGATAAACTTCATGAGTGGTGTTGCAGTGCTGCAGGTGTGTCTCCTCTTCATCTGTCCCTCTCTATATGAAAAGAGAAAAGGCTTCCTGGAACTGATTCCCAGTTATAACCCTGTGGCAGGGGGAAAAATTAGATTCTAGCTTTTATTTTAAACTTTCATACTGATCACATCTAGGTGTGAAGAGAGTGTTTTTTTTTTTTTCCCCAAGTCATAGTGAAATTTATGAGAGGTACCAGTCTTTGATAAAATTTATGGTTCTTCTGTGAAAATGCTATTTCCAGCAGGCTGTGAACAGAATTTGCTACACTGCACTATGAACATTTACTATTATGTAGATTACAGAACACTTAATACTCATGTCTGAATTCTGGTAATATAACCATACTTTCAGAAAAGCAAAGTACTCTCTCATTTTGGTTATAATACCTTTCACAAAAATATATATCAAGCTTTTTGTGTGTCTTTTCCTCCAGTAACTGTTCTAAATATTTTTTCAGGTGTGTGAAGTTTATAAACTTCATAGAGAGACATTTTACTTGGCACAAGATTTCTTTGATCGGTATATGGCAACACAACAAAATATTGTAAAAACACTGTTACAACTTATTGGGATTTCATCTCTATTTATTGCTGCCAAACTTGAGGTAAGTAATTTTCACATATTTGTTACAAAGCACATACTGTTTCTTGAGCTCCACTGAGGTTATTAGGGGAAAAGGCCAAATACTTGTGTATAGTACATATCCTTATTTTCCTAATAAGAAGCCGTCTAGAAACTAAGACACATGCTCCCCAAGAAAGACTAGAGAGTAAAGAAAAGTAATGAGCATATAGACCTAGACCATTTAAGTTAGTGTAGCTACTAAAAGCAAAAAGTTAAGTTTTCACCTAATGGGACTAGAACTTTGGTGTGATTTATTGGGTTGTTGGAAAAGTCATGAGGCATTTTTGTGTAGAAAAATGCATAGAATTGGGGACCAGGCATTAGTGCATGGGGTTAAGTGCACATAATGGGAAGTGTAAGGACCCATGCAAGGTTCCTGGTTGGAGCCTTTGGCAACCTACCTGCAGGGGGGGATCGCTTCACCAGTGGTGAAGCAAGTCTGCAGATATCTGTCTTTCTCGCCCCCTCTCTATCTTCCCTTCCTCTTTCAATTTCTGTCCTATCCAATAAAAAAATAAAAATAAATGGAAAAAATGGCTACCGGGAGGAGTGCAGTGTATTCGTAGTGCCTGCACTGAGCCCCGTCGATAACCCTGGAGGAAAGAAAACAAAAACAAAACAAACAACAACAAAATACATAGACTTTTCTGACACTAATAAAAAGGTGGGTGGTCCCAACTTTCAAGCATACTGCTTAAAGATACTAAAAAGGCAAATATTTGGATATGTCCTATGAGTGAACAGATGTTGATTTATTTTTGTGAGAATAGGTATATCTTTTTTTTTTTCACAATTTTAACACATTTTGAACTACTAGAGGAGACCTTTATTTACCTATTAGTATACTCTTTCCTTTTTCATGCCCTCATAATTAATATAGCATTCAGGATAAGAAGACAACATTTTTGGATGTGTTTTATACAAACATTGACTGGCTTTTTGACAGTAGTGTCTTCCTTTATTTCCTTCCAGGAAATCTATCCTCCAAAGTTGCACCAGTTTGCTTATGTAACAGATGGTGCTTGTTCAGGAGATCAGATACTTAACATGGAATTAATCATTATGAAGGTAGGTTACCAGTTAATTTTTCAATCCATATATATATAGTATCTTTTCCACATCCTTTGTGAGTGCATCTGGCTAGGTGTTCTCCACAGATCATATTACGGTACAGAACGTGACTGCATGCACAGGACCATATGGAGCAGAGATGGCTTTCTTTCAATTATTGCTCTCCCTTCTCTGTTTTCCCTTAGGCTTTAAAGTGGCGTTTAAGTCCCCTCACCATAGTGTCCTGGCTGAATGTATACATGCAGGTTGCATATCTAAATGATGTTTATGAAGTGCTCCTGCCACAGTATCCCCAGCAGATCTTTGTACAGATTGCAGAGGTAAGTGACACCACTACCTCTCTGAGGCTGCCTATCTCACCACTAGCTTAAAGTAGAAAGGTTTGTTTCCGCTATCTGTTTCAGTGTTCTTTCTTTCCCGTAGCTTTTAGATCTTTGTGTCTTGGATGTTGGCTGCTTAGAATTCCCCTACGGTGTACTTGCTGCTTCTGCTTTGTATCATTTCTCTTCATCTGAATTGATGCAAAAAGTTTCAGGTATGATGGCTGGCCAGTGTGTTCACTATTAAACCTGTAGACTCTTTCTTGACCTCATATTAAGCCTAAAATTTTCATTGCAGGGTACCAGTGGTGTGATATAGAAAAGTGTGTCAAGTGGATGGTTCCGTTTGCCATGGTTATAAGGGAAACAGGAAGTTCAAAACTAAAGCACTTCAGGGGAGTCCCTACTGAAGATGCCCACAACATCCAAACCCATATAAACAGCTTGGATTTGCTGGTCAGTATTGCCCCGTGTTTCTAAGGTAGATTCTTACACCTGGCTAAATAGCCTCTTTACATTTCTTCAGGTAGAAGTGAAACCCAGAGCGTACATCCTGTCATTTTAACGTTTCTGACTTTTATTGTTATCAACAGGACAAAGCCCAAGCAAAGAAAGCCATATTGTCTGAACAAAGTAGGATTTCTCCTCTCCCCACTGGGGTCCTTACCCCTCCACAAAGCAGTGAGAAGCAGAACGGTGGACAGGGAACAGCATGACCACACCAGCATTCTCTACCAAAGACAGTTGTGCGGAAGTGCCTGCTCCAAGTCTCTTGTGTCTGCTGCAGCAGAGGCGTGCATGAGCTTTTACAAGTTATTTAAAATATAAATGGAAGAGTATGTCTCTTCTGCAACAGAAGTGTTTCTATGGATGGTATTGGGCAAGGAGAAGTGTTTTTTATTGAATGCTTAGATTTTTTTTTTTTTTTAAATAAGTGAGTCAAGTACACCAGCCACCTCCAGAACACCAACGAGTGCTCCAGATGCTGCTAAGGAGGGTGATACTTGACTTAATTGACTATTCATACAAATAACAAAGGCTTGAAGTTGAGGGGTACCGTACCATGTTCTGTTGGTCTCCCATCAGGTGTTCTGGGTTGTGTCTGTTAAGTGGAACAGGTGGTTGTGAGTATTGTGATGCAGAGCCTGCAACCAGATGTGCTCAGGGCCTGCCCTTCACTCTTATCAGTTGGCGATACACAGTGCCTTTTATGAACTCATTTTCTAAATGCTGCTATGTCTATCCGTTTTTTAATAAAGGTAACACTGTCTTTGAGACAGCTGGTTTTATGAGCTATGGTCTGGTAATTTAAGTTAGAAATCAACTCTGAATGGGGCTTTATCAAAATTTATATTAACACTATGTTTGAAGCTCATACATTGCAAGCAAATAGTTAAAAAGAAACTTTTTGAAGTGAGCTTCAGGTGCAGCCTCTGTTACCTCCCCAAAGTCACCAAATTGGGAGAGGGAAACATTAGCATTTCTCTTAATATCCTATATAGTGGCTGCTCCAGTCAGATCCACTGGCTGGCTGCATCCAAGAGGATTCTTAGATGTGATTTCTCCCCTAGGACAGGTGAGAGGTCAATTTAAAAAAAAAAAAAAAAAAAAGATGTGTTATTTAATGTTCTATTCTTGCCCAAATCCTAACTTAAAAGAATTTTTGTTTAGAGAACTTGTTAATATAACATTGTAGCCTGAAACTATGAGAAAATGCAAAATAAAATTATATGTAGCTTAAGGCCATGATGCCAGCATTTGGTCTGTTCCTTGACCATTAATGGAATCACCAAGTGCCTTGCTAATGGGAGAGGTCACTATCAACTTTAAGCCTAATGTATTCAGTTCATATAATATTTTGTTGAACTTTTTCTAAGTGGTGACCATGTCTAATTTTTGTGTTTCACATTCTCATGCTTTGGTGTATGTGTGACTTCATAAAAATAAAAAAAAAAAAGGGTGAATGAGAAATAAAGCCATTTATTTTCAACTTGGTATTTTATCTCATTTTGTAAATATGTAAAGTATAAAGAAGAACAACCCATTTAAAATTTGTGTCATGGGGGCTGGGTGGTGGCACAACCTGGCTAAGCACACATAGTACAAAGGGTTTAAGGACCTGCACAAGGATCATGGCTCAAGCCCCCAGCTCCCCACCTGCATGGGGGTTGCTTCACAAGATCTCTTATCTTTCTCCCTCTCTATCTTCCCCCTCCTCTCTCAATTTCTTTCTGTCCTATCCAATAAAAAAAGGGGGGGGGATGGTCTCCAGGAGCAGTGGATTCGTAATGTAGATACTGAGCCCCAGCAATAACCCTGGAGATTAAATAAAATTGAAATTGGAAAGAAACCTTTCACATTTTGATGTTAATAGTTCTAACAAGTTTTACTATAATATTCATATTACTTAAACAATATTCCTGGCTAATTATTTCCTCATCTGAGGCAGAAATGTTCTCACATTTTGAAAAGCAGTGAATTTTTAGTGACCTGTTGGAAAAATCTTAAAATTTGTTCATTTACACTTGACATTTTCTATGCAGAAATCTGGCACTGAAAACATTTCTATTTTTAAAGTTTTATGAATTTGAGAACTTGACACATGGGTTAACACTAGGTTGACAGTGTGTTAGGGGTAAATACGAATTGGTGAACTTTTAGTAAGCCATCATGTGACAGAATACTATTGACTATCCCAAAATGAGCTTTATGTGTAAACTGTTGGAGAACTACATTTCTGGGGGGAAAAAGACATATTTCACAAGAGGTTTTACTGCTCCTTATGTGCTGCTAGGGATCAAAACTAGGGTCTCACACAGACAAATGCTACAAAGTAATCAATATTTTCTTTACCTCTGCTTGAAACCCTCAGGGTCACAATAAACAAATAAACCCTCGTAATGGCACTCCTTTCATTTGCTAGTTGTCACTGCAAACCTTACAACCTCACTGGTTGCCTCTGTGTACCTATTTGCCAAGTTATTTTTGTTCTGCAGTTCAGATAAAGTGAAGCCAAGTGATAAACACAGACACCACAGGTGAAAATGGAAGCTCTGGTCAACCTGGATGAAAAAAATGTCCAGAGGCAGACATGAATCATCAGCAGGAAGAACCCAAGAAAGGGAAGTGATATGGTCTCCCTTGTCTAATTTGTGTTTGAGGTGGAGAAACAGTAACTTCTCAACCAATTATGAAGATAGATCTAATGGTATACCACATCATCCTATAAGACCCCAATTCACAGAATGCAGACCTCACTGGAGTTGCTCTCATGTCCACTACCAAAGCACAGGTCTCCTGCTATCCAGGAGGTGGCTCAGTGGATAAGGCATTGGACTCTAAACATGAGGGTCTGAGTTTGATCTCTGGTATTGAGTATGCTAGAGTCAGGTTCTGGTTCCCTAATACGTTAACTTTTTAAGAGAGAAAGGGGTTTGTGCTGTGGCACAACCAGTAAAGCGACAAGTTACATGTGAGGACCCTTCTTTGAGGCTCCAGTTCCCACCTGCAGGGTGGAAACTTCATGGGCAGTGGAGCAGTGGTGTAGGTGTCTTATTTTTTTCTCTCCCTTTCCCCTTCTCATCCTAATTCTGTGTCCCATAATAATAAATAGGTTCTTTAAAAAAGAAAGGAAACGGGGGTCGGGCGGTGGCGCAGTGGGTTAAGCGCATGTGGCGCAAAGCGCAGGGACCGGCGTAAGGATCCCGGTTCGAGCCCCCGGCTCCCCACCTGCAGGGGAGTCGCTTCACAGGCGTTGAAACAGGTCTGCAGGTGTCTATCTTTCTCTCCCCTTCTCTGTCTTCCCCTCCTCTCTCCATTTCTCTCTGTCCTATCCAACAACGAATTGCGTCAACAACAAGGGCAATAATAATAACCACAATGAAGCTACAACAAGGGCAACAAAAGGGGGGGAAAAAATGGCCTCCAGGAGCGGTGGATTCATGGTGCAGGCACCGAGCCCAGCAATAACCCTGGAGGAGGAAAAGGAAAAAAAAAAAAAAAAAGAAAGGAAACACTGGCCTTCAGGAGATAAGTGTTGAAGATTTGCCAGTGCCATCTTTATTGTGGAACTGGGACATTTATTGCTTTTTGGAGTTTTGTTTCATATCAAGTGGGTAAATAAATTTGGAGGTTCACATTGAAGTTCCCGAGACAGAGAAGTCAAGCTATGGAGTCCTTTAAGATTTGGAGCATAGGGCAAGATACATTTCTATCCTCTAACTCAGACACAAATGAGATTAGGTTTTATGCCAGCAAAATATGACTAGCTCAGAGCAGGGGTAGAAAGAAATCAAATCTGATAATGTCTAGTCATATTTACCCAACCGTGCATTTTCCTACCACATATTCAACATTTTGAAATTCAAATCACATTTATACCTTGGACATTGTTAGAAGACTATTTTTATCCCTGCTGTAATCATCTAATTTGCTGATTACAGGTCTCAAATTGCCACAGAGAACTCAATTTTTGAAAGAATTGTCCTGTTTGATCAAATATGTTATTCAAGCCATGCAGTCATTTGTTCCACAAGGTTACCTGCCAGGCAAAGCTAACCAGGAGTAATAGCATTAGAAGCCTATACTTAAAATCAAGCATTAGCTAATCTGCCTGTGACAATAGAGTCTTAAATATAATTTGCTGCAGATACTTCAGTTCCCACACTGACAGAAAATTGCATTTTTGTATTCAATGAGCATAGATTTTTCCTACCTCATCCCAATTCCAAATTTAACTCTAGAAAACTCTAATGTGCTCAGTTTCACAGGTACTATTTCCCAGTAGCCTCAGGCTAGAGGGCAATGCTATCCTTTATTGAATAAACACTCTAACACTCTCTCCCCTTGCCCCTACTCTTTTTAAGTCATTTTCCCGATCAGTGCCAATCCAAATACTGTTGATGTTGCATGTGACAGTATAGTGATGTTCTCAGGCTGCTGTCGGCTTTCCCAGAAGGATACATGGAAGGCCCTTCCTATTGAGTTCCTACTGTGTATTCACACTACCAGTTCTGGAGATAGTCACATCACTGCAGCTGAAGCGTGCTAGTGGGCCTGGGAGACAGGTGGAATCCTGCATGGGCATGGAATATGAACAAGTAAGCACAGAATGTGAGCAAAGTTTCTATTTGAGAGAGGGGCCATCGAGACTTCTAGTAGCGTGTGAACAGTGGTCACCATTGGGCTGAAAGGAGGGAGATGAGGCAGAGGAGGTAACAGTAACCAACTCACAAAGGGTTTGTGCACAGCAAACTGAGGATGGGCCATGGCAGTGAGAAGCTGGTATCTGCAGGAGGAGATGTGATGTGATAGGCTCAGAGTCACATGTCAGGCAGAGGCTGCAAAGATCATCTTAGTGTCATAGGAAAATGGCTGTGCAACATGTGGAGGACAAGAAGGCAGGTGAAGGAGGCATCAGTGAAAATTTACTGCATCTGTTTTTTTTTTTTTTTTTTTCCACCAGAGTTAGTGCTGGGACTCTGCCTGCATGACTCCTCTGATCCCAGTAGCCACCTTGGTAGAGGATGAAAGACAAGAGAGGGACGGAGAATAGGAGAGACACTGTGGTATCACTCCATCATGGAGTGATAACTCCTAAAGTTTGAACCCACGTCCTCCAACGCCTCTTCTGTGCTTCCCCTGCTCCCCAGCAGGTATACTTCCCCCAGTCCAGCCAGACTCACCCTGGCTGCAAATCTGAACAAGCATCTGCCCAAAGGTTGCCTTGACTTGGGTATCTTCTCCTGGCAATGCACACTTCATCTTCTAGTGAACACCACTTTCACCTTCCATAGTCAAAT
The DNA here is from genome assembly GCF_950295315.1 of Erinaceus europaeus. NCBI lineage: Eukaryota > Metazoa > Chordata > Mammalia > Eulipotyphla > Erinaceidae > Erinaceus > Erinaceus europaeus. The sequence goes on from NC_080163.1 coordinate 178,186,530, forward strand.
GCTTAAGGGAAATGGCATGAGCATTTTTATTACAAAACAGTCATAAAGACAGACACTCCATTCATAAACTGAAGAGACAAAAAAAACCAAGATAATTTCACACCCAAAACCCATATTTTCCAAGCTGATTTCACATAATTTCTTCTTTAAGGAAGATATTAAAAGCACAGTTGAAGGAGGCCAGGCGATAGCGCAGCAGGTTAAGTGCAAGTGACGCAAAGCGCAAGGACCGCGTAAGTTCGAGTCCCCCGCTCCCCACCTGCAGGGGAGTCGCCTCACAAGCCGTGAAGCAGGTCTGCAGGTGTTTATTTTTCTCTCCCTCTCTGTCCTCTCCTTCTCTCTCGATTTCTTTCTCCTATCCAACAACAATAATAATAACAACAACAATGTTAGGCAACAAAAGGGGAAAAAATAGCCTCCAGGAGCAATGGGTTCATAGTGCAGGCACTGAGCCCCAGTGATAACCCTGGAGGCAAAAAAACAAACAAACAAAAAAACAAAAAAAAACACAGTTGAAGCCTTTGTATCCTATACTCAAGTTTATAGTGTTTCCTCCCTTGGAGGAAACTACCATCCTGTAGGCAGTGTGGATAATTTTCAAAAACATTTTTAGACTTTCAAAATTTGTATAAGCAATAGATTTACAGAAAGTACTATATTTGCTGTTTTAAAATTTTACATGAATGGAGAAAGGTAGTAGCATAGTTGAGCATACACATTGCCATGTAAAGGATTCGGGTTAAAGGCCACCCAAGTCAGGAAAAAAATGGACACCAAGAGCAATGAATTCATTGTGCATCCACTGGCCCCAGTGGTAACCCTGGTGGCAATTAAAAGAAATAAAAGAGGGGGTCTGGTGGTAGCGCAGTGGGTTAAGCACACATGGCAAGAAGCACAAAGACTGGCGCAGGGATCCCAGCTTGAGCCCCCATCTCCCCAGCTGCAAGGGGGTCACATCACAAGTGGTGAAGCAGGTGTGCAGGTGTCTATCTCTCCCCTCTCTGTCTTCTCCTCCTCTCTTGGTTTCTTTCTGTCCTGTCCAACAACGACAGCAACAACAACCATAATAACAATGACAATGATAAACAACAAAAGCAACAAAGGGGAAAAAATAGCCTCCAGGAGCAGTGGATTTATGGTACAGGCACTGAGCCCCAGCAATAACCCTGGAGGCAAAATAAAATAAAATAAAATAAAAAACTTAAATACAGTCAATGTTTACTTATCACAATAACACGGTTTTCTTCCAGAGTTGTTTTCAAGATTTAACCATGTTGCTTCTTGTGAGGTTGAACTTTTTCACTTTTAACTATGGCAGAGTTTTTTCTTGTGTGACTAAACTTCAATGTGCATATTCTCTTTCATAGTAGGCTTCCAATTCTTCCACCATCACAAAGGTGAAATCAACATCTTATGCACACTTGTGCACAAGGCATGGAATTGCTATGTCAAAGGGCATGTATGTACTTGTTCAACTTTCCTAGATGCAGTCTGTTATTTCCTAAAATTATGCTAATTTGTCCTCCCAGTAGGGGCCTGTGAGAGTTCTTATCTTCCACATCTGCTTCTGTGTTCAGTAATGCTGTTTTTCTTGCTATTAAAATTACTATTATTTAACTATATTGGTTTTTCTATAATTATGAAAGTCAAAAATGCTTATTAAAACTAGCAATATGCAAACATGTACAATGCAGAAATCGGAAATCCCTTCCGATATGCCATTTTTAACAATTTTGCTGTTCAAATAGTGTATATTCCCCTAGATTTTTCTCTATGAAAACACTAACATATGATTAAATGAAAATATTTGTTATCTTTCTACGGGACTGTTTCATCCAATTGTGTCATCTGTGAGTAGTTTAAAATGCACATTCACATACTAACTCACTTCCTTTTTGCTTTTTATCTTTTAGGGACTATCTGCAAATTGATTTCATTGTTCAATACATGACCTCAATGAGCATCATATAGCAAGTGCTTCTTAAATATTTTCTCCATGACTGAATGGGTGGATTGATTGACTCTTACATATAGAGTTACTTTTGTAAAATGTCTTACTTTTCCCTGGCCTGAAGAACATAGGTTATCTTCTATTTGCAAAAGACCAATATTAAGATTGAAAAGTAAGACATTAACAGGAAAAGAATCAGGACCCTGTCTCTATTCTAGTGCTTGTCTGAGCAGAGGAGATACACATACATTATTGAATTCCAATTCCAGAGAGGGCTGTAAGGGTGGAATGACACAAGATGCCAGACTCTAATGCATCATCAGACAGAGAGTGAGACAGACAAATCCATTACCTCAGGACTATGATGAACCAGCCTCGTAATCCTATCCTTTTTTTAAAAGAAAAAATAAAAGTTCACAGTTAATATATCTCAGTAGTCACAGCCTAAATCACCTAAAAAATGCCCAGTGTCCCTACTGCTAAGTATCTGAGTTATTTTTTGGTATAGAATCTGAGCATTAGAAATGATCTGGGGGGGGAGGGCCGGGTGGTGGCGTGTTACCACCCGGTGCACAAAGACTCAGGTTCGAGTCCCTGGTCCTCACCTGCAGGGGGAAAGCTTTGCAAGTGGTGAAGCAGGGCTGCAGGTGTCTCTCTGTCTCTCTCCCTATCTTCCTCTCCCCTCTCAGTTTCTGGCTGTCTCTATCCAATAAATAAATAAAGTTAATTAAAGCAAAAAACCTAAAAAATTATAGCACAGGCATTAAAAAAAAAGAAAGAAAAGAAATGATCCAGGAGCTGGCATAGTGCATAGCATTGGACTCTCAAAGATGATGTCCTGTAGATGTGAAACTGCAAAGACATGAGGATCTGCAGGCAAATGAAGAAGAAAAAAGAAGGAAATAGAGAAAGAGAAGGGGGGGGAGGCCAGGTAGTAGCACACTCTACTCCAGTAGAGTGCACACATTACCAAGTGCAAGGTTTCCCAGTTCAAGCCCCTAGTCCCCATCTGCTGGAGGGAGAGGATTTCACAAGCAGTGAAGTAAGGCTGCAGTGTTTCTCCCTCTATCTCCTCTTTCCCACCTCCTATCTATCTCCCTTTCCCTATCAATTTCTCTCTGTCTCTATCAAAAATTAAAAAAAGAAGGGAGAACAAAAGTTACTAGAAATGCATTCATCATCCAGGCGCTGAATTCAGTCATAGCCCTGGTGAAAAATAAGACAAAAGAAGAAGTTTGACGAGGAGAAGGAGGAAGAGAAAGAGGAGGAGGAACACTCTGCTAGAACTTTCTAAAATAATGGTTATGTTCAACTGGCATGATGCACAATAAATGACTTTAAAGCTCTTCACACATGTGGCTAAATATTTTCATTTTAATAAAATTTAGATAGTCTTACATGGTTATTGTACTTACAGCACAGGTCTGGAGTTAAGATGGCAACATAGGCTGTCAGCCTGAAAATACATACGAGTTAAAAAATAAGACACATGAATCCCAACCATCCACTCTAAATAGAAGTCAGGCACACTATACTGTATGTTTGTGTGTTTCTGTGGAGCCAGTCTGAAGTAGCTCCACATTGTACTCTACAGAAAGGTGTCTCTTAGCTTCTCTGCTTCCTCCAAAATTTCTGGTCTTCCAGGTGACTCCCTGCAAACTGCTCACAGCCTCTCCCCACTTCCCAGTTGGTTCCTGGAGGAAACGCTGTCTTCAGAACCTGTCCTGGATGTCTTAACCTTGGCTGAGGAGCTGAAAGAGCTGGAAGCAAGCATTCCTATACAGGTGAGGAATTGAGATCCAGCAAGAAATTGTAGGTGACCCTACCCAGGACAGGTGTGGGCAGCTCTGCTCTCTAGAGTAGGTCAAGGCGTAACTAGGTTCAAGGTGACAGGGGAGGAAACACAGACCTGGGAGCAAGGACCAGAGACTGAAGAAGGGCCACTGTGTCAGAGGAGTTGGGGCCATTCTCTTATTCACATCCACCGACAATGCCAGGGCCCTCACCCACTGTGCCTCATTGTCTCATGCTCTGCGCTGTCTCCTCCTTCTCCCAGATGCAAGAGGAAGAGGAGCCCACTTAATTTGAGCTAAGTCAGAAGATATGATCATCATGACGTTAAGTCCATCCAGATCTGAGGCTACTCAGTACAATGACTCAAGTTCTAACCAAAGCAGGAGACATCGGCCTGATCTGCATAGTAGATAGATCTGATAATGCCCTGAGTCCTGAATTCTGCATGTATTAAGAGACATCTACTTAGTCTTCATTCTTGACTACAAGTAGGAGGCCCCTGGGAGGTGCAGCCAAGCAGCGCAGCCCCTGGAACCTCTTCAGAAGCAGGGGTCTCCTCTCCTTCAGGGCTGCACAGCAGCCTCTAAAACAGTGTCACTGCAGGAGAAGCACTATCAACTCAGAACAGGGGCCAGCACAGGCTGAGGAGGAGCTCTACCATTCCTCCTGGACTCCCCTCACACTTTGATGCTTTTGGGAGACTCCCACAGCCTAGAGTCTGGCCTCCACTGCCTTAGAGCTCAAGGGGTTGTCCAGGCCCCACATCTTAAGAAAAAGAGGTTGAACCCAACATCACCTCCAGCTCCCAAGTCTAGAATGTACCCTCTGAGGGTGGGTACAGACACTGAAGAAACCAGTTCATTCATGGTTATAGAGCTGGGTGACTCCCACCTACTTGAGAAAAGATGCCACTCCATTTGGCAGGTGGGAAGAAGTGAGGAGGAAGAAGAGGAGGAGGAAGCTACAGTAGATCTATCCTTGATGCCCTGCAAGGAGCACTGAGATCCACTTTGTCATCATTGGGTATACAAAATATTAAATTAATATGAATTCATATTAATATGACTTAATATGAATTTAATGAATATTAAATTAATCTTTTTACTTTATTGGGAACAGATGGGAGTGGAGGGTGGGGGTGAGAAGGACACTCCAGGAGTGGGAAGAGAGGTTGGGTGAGCAGAAGCAAGAGAAACACAATTGCTTATTTTTGTAAACTGTTTTTTTAAATATTTATTCCCTTTTGTTACCCTTGTTTTAGTGTTGTAGTTATTATTGTTGTTGTTATTGATGTCATTGTTATTGGATAGGACAGAAAAAAATGGAGAGAGGAATGGAAGATAGAGAGGAGGAGAGAAAGACAGACACCTGCAGACCTGCTTCACCACCTGTGAAGCGACTCCCCTGCACGTGGGGAGCTGGGGGCTGGAACCGGGATCCTTATGCGAGTCCTTGCACTTTGCACCACCTGCACTTAATCCGCTGTGCTACTGCCCAACTCCCTGTAAATTGTTAATATTAAGATTAGCTCTTAGAAAATGCTCTCAGGCCTTTGTTTCTCATTGTTGTCCCTGGAGAGAGCTTTGGAGGGAACAAGAGGAGGGCTTCCAGGGCCTGTGTGTCTGTGTGGCCCTCCTGGTGGTGTGCTTCTGGGAGAGGGGTAAAAGGCCAGCTCATTCTGGAGGGAATGCTGCCTGGTCACCTGTGGACCCCATCATATTTGGCCTTGAAAAACAAATAATGCTATATAGTTCACTACATATACTCTGACATTTTCTTTCTTCCTTCTTTCCTTCCTATCTTATTTATTTATTTTTATTGCCACCAGGGTTATTGCTGGAGTATGGTCTCTGCACTCTGAATCCACCACTCCTGGCAGTCATATTCTCTCTCTCTTTTCCCTATTGTATAACTTGATAGGATAGATAGAGAGAAATTGTGAATGGAGGAGAAGATAGAGAAGGAGAGTTAAAGATAGACACCTGCAGACCTGCTTTACTATTCACAAAGTGTCCCCCCTGCAGGAGGGGAGCTGATAATGTGAGCTCACCAAGTTTTCTTCAGCCATGCACAGGTAACAACATTCACCCACTTAAAATGTAGTTCTATAGATTTTAGCATACACGTAGAATTTGCAAACTGTGCCACAAAACATTATCATACATTCTCCTCACTTTTAAAAAGAAGTTTATTTTATTTTTAAAAAGATTTTATTTACTTATTAGTGAGAAAGATAGGAGAGAAAGAAAGAACTAGACATTACTCTGGTTTCTTACATGTGCAGCCAGGGATCAAACTCAGGACCTCATGCTTGAGAGTCCAACACTTTACCCACTGCACCACCTCCCAGACCACATTCTCCTCACTTTTAAAAGGTACCCATACCAGGGGCTGAGTGATTGCACAACCAGCAAAGCATAAGTTACTGTGCCTGAGGACCAGGGTTCAACTTCCTTTTCCCCCCACAACCTCTATCACCCTATTCGTATTTGTCTCTATCATCATTTTAAAAACCAAATAAAGGGGAGTTGGGCGGTAGCGCAGTGGGTTAAGCACAGGTGGCACAAAGTGCAAGGACCAGCATAAGGATCCCAATTCGAGCCCTCGGCTCCCCACCTACAGGGGCGTTGCTTCACAGGCGGTGAAGCAGGTCTGCAAGTGTCTGTCTTTCTCTCCCCCTCTCTGTCTTCCCCTCCTCTCTCCATTTCTCTCTGTCCTATCCAACAACAATGACATCAATTATAACTACAACAATAAAACAACAAGGGCAACAAAAGGGAATAAATAATAAATAAAAATGTTAAAAACAAACAAAAAATCAAATAAAGGGGGCTGGGAAGTGGCGCACCAGGTTAAGTGCACATAGTACTAAGCACAAGGATGGGAGCAAGGATCCAGGTTTGAGCCCCCGGCTCCCTACCTACCGGGGGATGTTTCACAAGCAGTGAAGCAGCTCTGCAGGTGTCTATCTTTCTCTCTCCCTCTCTGGCTTCCCTCTCCTCTTAATTTCTCTCTGTCTTATCCAATTCAAAAAAAAAAAAAAGAAAGAAAAAAATGGCTGCAAGGAGCAGTGGATTTGTAGTGCAGGCACTGAGCCCCAAAGATAACCCTGAAGGCAAAATAAATAAATAAGCAAATATTAAAATCAATAAATAAGTAAATAAAAGGCACCCTTCAGAAACCCCCTGCCTTCAGTCAACATACCCTACCAGAGCCACCGTGCTCAGCAACCAGACACCTCTCTCTGCCACGCTAGATGGCGTATTCTGGAATTTTATGGATGGGTACCAGATAGTAGATGGCTATTCTGTCTGACTTCATTTACTGAGAATAGTGTTTCTAATGTCCAGTTCTGTTAGCACATAGCCCAAGTGCAAAAATGTTTTACTCTCAATACTTTTGTTACTTAAATACTTTTGTTACTTCCACACTCAATACTGGCACGTATGAGCATTGCATACCACCAAAGAAAGGGGATGCCTCCCCACAGTCTTCCCTTGAGGGTGGACCTGAAACCTGGGCACAGAATCTCCCCCCATCATTTGTTAGTGGATGAAAGTGCAGGTAGTGAACCAGAGCAGCCTGGCTAGGAGGCTGGGAGCTTCCTGAACATGCTCCCAGTATCCCATACACTGCAGCACCTCCAAAACACCACAACACCTCCTGTCCTCTTTGGCTCCTCACACTAGACCCAGACATCCATGTCTGGTGACCCTGACCTTCCTCTCACTGAAGCCCAAAACACAGTGTGGACTCACCTCATAGTGCACAGTCACGTGGTCCCTGTGTCAACTGGCAGCCAAATTAGCTCCTTTTGGTTTTGTTTGCTAGTACCTTCTAAAATAATGGTTAGGTGATGGATGATGTGATGGATGATATAGTGCCCATTAGCCATAAGTGATTTTGCAGCTCTTGACATGGGTAGCTAGATATTTTCATTTTAATAATTTTTTAAATTTCTTTTTTTTTTTTTTTGTTTGTTTGTTTGTTTGTTTTTATTTAAATTTTTAATTTAAGAAAGGATTAGTGAACAAAAGCATAAGGTAGGAGGGGTACAACTCCACACAATTCCCACCACCCAATCCCCATAACCCACCCTCTCCCATGATAGCCTTCCCATTCTCTAGCCCTCTGGGAGCATGGACCCAGGGTCGTTGAGGGTTGCAGAAGGTAGAGGGTCTGGCTTCTGTAATTGCTTCCCCGCTGAACATGGGCGTTGACTGGTCGGTCCATACTCCCAGTCTGCCTCTCTCTTTCCCTAGTAAGGTGTGTCTCTGGGGAAGCTGAGCTCCAGGACACATTGGTGGGGTCTTCAATCCAGGGAAGCCTAGCCAGCATCCTGGTGGCATCTGGAACCTGGTGATTGAAAAGAGAGTTAACATACAAAGCCAAACAATTTGTTGAGCAATCATGGATCCCAAGATTGGAATAGTGGAGAGGAAGTGTTAGGGAGGTACTCACTGCAAACTCTAGTGTAATCCTGCTTTCAGGTATATATTTTGCAGTAGTTTATGGATACGTGTGCACATACGCTCTCTCTCACAGAAACTGGTGTATGTCTAGGTTATGGGACTTTGTTAGAAAGTGAACTACCTGAGATGAAATTAGAGTGTACTATAAAAGGAAAGGTCTCACCCGAGTAATGAAGCTGAAGGGTTGTCATTCCACACGTGAAGTCTCTGGATACACACTGAGGTGAAGCATGTTGAGATGGCAATCGTTGCTTTGGTTAGGTTGTGATCGGCGGATGCAATATTATTTGGTATGGATTGGGAGAAGCATACGGGAAAGTGAGCCCTATCCAAGGGTGCCAGGACTGGGGGAAGTAGGGGCTCTATAGTGAAGATGTGAGGTTCCTGCTGTCTTAGGGTTCAAAAAGACAATCAATAGTTAATATTATCATCACATTATTTGTTAATTGGGTTAACTTTGAAAAGTCCCTTTGTTATGGTTTGCTGTACAGTACCCAGTATCTTGTATATAGCTGTGCTATTGGAAGCTTCTAATCTACTTGGTCTAGGCTTTTGAGAGAGTCCGCATATCAAACACGTAGCCTATCTATTAAAAAGATTCAGTTTGTCTTTTGAGAACCTTTGAGACATACAATTGATTTCCCCCTCTCATATTAATTAACTACTGATTTATATGTCTACATTTTGCTAGGAGTGTACATAAACACCATTCCCATCACCAAAGGACCGTGACCCATCCCTCCCGCCCATTCCCACCCCCCACTGGCCCAGGAAGCTACATGTCTACCCCTCACCACTGGGTTTTTACTTTGGTGCCCTACTTACAATTTGATCAGGTCCTGCTTTTAGTTTCCCTTTCAGATCTTCTAAGTCAGCTTCTGTTGATGAGTGGGATCATCCCATACTCATCTTTAACTTTCTGACTTAGTCCACTTAACATAATTCCTTCTAGCTCTGTCCAAGCTGGGTCAGAGAAGGTGAGTTCATTGTTCTTGATAGCTGCATAGTATTCCATTGTGTATATATACCACAGCTTTCTCAGCCATTCATCTGTTGTTGGGCACCTGGGTTGCTTCCAGGTTTTAGCTATTATGAATTGTGCTGCTATGAACATAGGAGTACACACCTCTTTTTGGTTGGGTGTTATGGAGTCCTTGGGGTATAACCCCAGGAGAGGAATTACTGGGTCATATGGAAGGTCCATGTCTAGCCTTCTGAGAGTTTTCCAGACTGCTCTCCACAGAGGCTGTACCAATTTACATTCCCACCAGCAATGTAAAAGAGTTCCTCTGTCCCCACATCCTCTCCAGCATTTGTTGCTGCTGTCCTTTTTGATGTATGCCATTCTTACAGGAGTGAGGTGGTATCTTAGTGTTGTCTTAATTTGCATTTCTCTGACAATCAGTGACCTAGAGCAGTTTTTCATATGTTTGTTAGCCTTTTGGATCTCCTCTGTGGTGAATGTTTTGTTCATTTCCTCTGCCCATTTTTGGATGGGGTCATTTGCTTTTTTGCGGCTGAGTTTGCTGAGCTCTTTATATATTTTGGTGATTAGTTTCTTGTCTGATGTCTGGCATGTGAAGATCTTCTCCCATTCTGTGAGGGGTCTCTCTGTTTGTTTAATAGTTTCTTTGGATGTGCAGAAGCTTTTCAATTTGATGTAGTCCCATTGGTTTGTTTCTGCTTTGGTCTTCCTTGCAATTGGGTTTGATTCATCAAAGATATCCTTGAGGTGTAGATGGGAAAGTGTTTTACCAATGTTTTCCTCTAAGTATTTGATTGTTTCTGGTCTGACATCTAGGTCTTTGATCCATTTGGAGTTGATTTTTGTTTCTGGTGAGATAAAGTGGTTCAATTTCATTCTTCTGCATGTTTCAACCCAGTTTTCCCAGCACCATTTATTGAAGAGAGCCTCCTTCTTCCATTTAATCCTTTGGGCCCCCTTATCAAAGATTAGATGCCCATAGGTGTTGGGATTTACTTCTGGGCTTTCAATTCTGTTCCACTGGTCTGTGTGCCTATTTTTGTTCCAGTACCATGCTGTTTTGATGATGATGGCTTTATAATATAGTTTAAGGTCTGGGAGTGTGATGCCTCCATTTCTGTTTCTTTTCCTTAGGATGGTTTTGGCAATTCTAGGTGTTTTCAGGTTCCAGATAAATGATTGTAGTGTTTGTTCTATTCTCTTAAAGAAGCTTGGTGGAACTTTGATGGGTATTGCATTATTTAAATTTCTTTACTGGGGAATTAATGTTTTATATTCGACAGTAAATACAATAGTTTGTAAATCCATAACATTTTTCAGTTTTCCATATAACAATACAATCTCCACTAGGTCCTCTGTCATCCTTTTTGGACCTGTATTCTCCCCCCAACCCACACTAGACTCTTTTACTTTGGTGCAATAAGCCAATTCCAGTTCAAGTTCTACTTGTACTCTTCTGATCTTGTTTTTCAACTTCTGCCTGAGAGTGAGATCATCCCATATTCATTCTTCTATTTCTGACTTATTTCACTTAATATGAATTTTTCAAGGTCCATCCAAGATTGGCTGAAAACGATGAAGTCACCATTTTTATAGCTGCGTAGTATTCCATGGTGCATATATACCACAACTTAGCTACTCAGCTGTTGTTGGACACCTGGGTTGCTTCCAGGTTTTGGCTTCATTTTAATAAAATTTCTATAGTCTTACATGGCTAGCAGTTACTGTACTGACAACAGAAGTCTAGAGTTAAGATGGCACTATAGGATGTAAGCCTGAAAATATATATGTTATAAAAATAAGACACACTGAACCCCAACCACCCATGATCACACACATAGATGCTCTCACTACAAACACCCCCACACAGGACCCTCCTTCTACCAAACACGAACATAAAACAACTTAAATCCCAGTGGCATATGCAGTGGTGAGCTGGGCAAGGACTTAACAAGAACCTGCTCTCTCTAAAAATAGAATGGCTACATAAGTGGATGAATATCAATATATATTAAGTTTAATGATGTCATAGGTGAGTAGCACAGCTGGCAAATGATCTGTAACATTCTTTTCGTTGTAGATTTCACACACAGCTGCTTGATGCCTTGGATGATCTTTACCAAATTGCTTGTATCTAAAACCAAACTATGATGGCAGTGACGTTATGACTGGACATCAGCTGATGATGATTGCCTAGGTATTATTACTTTCAGCACCTCAACTCACTGATGAGAAAGGACAGTTTGTTACTGTGAAGGTGCATATTCAGCATCATTACTTTTTGCTCACCTGTCAGTGACCTGAGCTGCTGCTTGTAGAAGAGGTCACAATGTGACATTCAGAGCAATTTCCCTCCAGATTCACCTCACTCAGAAAGCAGACACAGGCCAGGCTGTTAGTCACTGAGGCGTTTTTGACCTTTCAGGGCCCAGTGCCCTGATCCCCTGGGGTCAGCAGGGGAGCCCCCAAAAGTGAACGCACAGGCAGCACTAGTTGGAGTCTGCACAGATAAGGGGAGAAAATATCCCTTGGGGCTAGCACCATCGCAGAGTACAGGGTCCTGGTAGGAGAAGACGTGGTCTGGATTCCCTCTGTGTAAAGAGCCCCCTTGACGTCATCATTCAAAATTCCACCCTCCCCACAGCTCCATCTGTCCTGTTCTACCATTGAGGTTATGTAATCTTGCATGCCAGCTTAGGGTTTGGGGGACCTGAGGGGAGGGACGTGAGGGGGAAACAGCCACAAGGAATGCTGGAAGCTGTTAGAGGAAGAAAACCACGTGGCCAGATGCACTAATGGAAGATCTGCACACACGCAGGACCGGAGCATGGAACACCTGCCCAAGTGCATGTGCACACCTGCCAGGTGGTGCTTAGAAAGGGACCTAGGAGGCCTCTGGGAGAGAGGAAAGCAATGGAGAACCCTTGTTGTTTTATTGTTGTAGTTATTATTGTTGTTGTTATTGATGTTGTTGCTGTTGAATAGGACAGAGAGAAATCAAGAGAGGAGGGGAAGACAGAGAGGGGAGAGAAAGATAAGACACCTGCAGACCTGCTTCACTGCTTGTGAAGCGACCCTACTGTGGGTGGGGAGTCGGCCCTTGTGCTTTGCACCATGTGCATTTAACCCACTGTGCTACTGCCTGCCCCCCCCCACTTTGATTTTTATGTGCTTAAAAAAAGCATTTATCTACTTGTTTACTATTTGAGAGAGTATCAGAAAGGATGAGACAGAGGTCAGAGTGCTGCTCAGGTCTGCCATGTGGACGTGTGTGATAACTCAACCTGCCACCTTGGGGTCTTCTCACACGCATGTTGGTTGTAGCCAGAACATCCCACAATCAAACCAGTGCTGCTGGATGGTAGTAGACGTACTGATTTTTCCTTTCTATAATTTATTAATTTATTCAGTATCTTATTTATTGGATAGAGACAGCTAGAAACTGAGAGGGCTAGGAGAGCTAGAGAGGGAGAGAGAAAGAGAGACCTGCAGCACTACACCACTTGAAAAGCCACCCCTCTAACATGTGGGGCTGGAGGCTTGAACCTTCTTGCACACTGGAATGTGTGTACTTAACCAGGTGCACCACCACCTCCCCTGCCATGCCCATGATTTTACCAGACACATTTACTACTATAGAATTTTTTTTCTTACTGCATTTAATAAAGTATTTTCAACAAATGCTGTTTCACAGATGTTTCTCTTGCAAGGTTTTTAAATATATCCTTTATCCACACAAAATGTGGCGTGGGGGCTATTTTATCCCCACCCCCTGTCTTTTTTGCAGTTTGTTGCAGAATCTCTTGATGATAAAAGAATTTATCAAAGTCAACTCAGTGATTTGTTTGTAATATTTTCCTCAAAATTTCAACCATCAATAGCATTGCTCAGGTCCCCTCATATTTAACAATACCAAGAGCCACTTAAGTAACAAGACTGGAGATATACTAGACATAAGCATAAGCTTTTCCCATCCTGCTGGTATGGTACTGTGTAATTGTATGGGAGTATCTGTCTTCTGAAGTTTGTGACTCTTACCCAAGAGATATTTTCTGTCTGCCATTGGTTGAAAAGCGATATAGATTTCTGACAATAAAAGCTCCTGTCCTGAGAAATGTCTCCAAGTTGCTTGTTTTTTCAGTGTTCAACATGGATTTTTAAAAATAAAGTTTATCATGCCGTGGGTTGAATTGCTGTCACCTAAATTCTCAGTAAAGCTCAAGGTCAAATCTACATATTAGCTGCTAGAGAAACTAACAACTTTGGTGCATACAAAATGGCAATTCCATGCTGCAGACAGAGTGTCCAGAAAGTGGTTATCAGGCAGGTCACCCCTTCACAGTGGCTAGTCAAACATACTCGTTGTAAAATACATACCAAGAGCAGTACAAAACATAATTATACTACAAGCTAATTTGTTCTTTGAATTATATACTCTTTTGTGGGAGGTGCATATCCCCCAGCCTGGGTAGAGGCCTATCACTTCTACTTTGAGTCTTGAGGAGGTAGACCCCAAGGTTGACCTGGCCTAAAGGTGTGTCCCTCCTTGACTCTGTAGGCTGAGATGGCACTGAGCTCAGGGGCAAGGGAGCTGCCTCCTTACACAACATACCCTAAAGGTTCCCATTTCTCGTGCATGACCAATAGGTAACCTCCCTTTATAAGGCCATAACTTGGGTCCTTATAGGCTGGTAACTTGCCTTTGAGCCCGAGCTGGATACGAGAAGCAGGTGTAAACTAAGAGCATGAATAAGGTGCACCTGGGGGTAATTAACATGGTGTGAGTGTCATGTGCTTTCCTCATTGGGTCCTACATACTTCCATTATGTTCCTATTGGATGGTGATCAGTATATTAACCTTGTGTATGGACAATAGATAAGCTGTCTCTCTGAAGCACTCCCAGAGGTTTGTCCTTTCCTCCTTGCCCATTTCTCCGCTGTTTCTAGCTGTCTCTATCCAATAAATAAGATACTGAATAAATTAATAAATAATAATAATACTCAAAGTTTTTGAGTATTATTATTATTATTACCTCCAGGGTTATTGCTGGGCCTCGTGCTTGCACTTCGAATCCACTGCTCCTGGAGGCCGGTTTTTCCCATTTTGTTGCTCTTGTTGCCATTATTTTTACCATTGCTGTTGTTGTTGGACAGAGAGAAATCGAGAGAGGAAAGGAAGACAGAGAGGAGGAAAGATAGACACCTGCAGACCTGCTTCACCGTTTGTGAAGCAATCCCCCCCCCCCGCAGGTGGGAGCTGGGGGCTTGAACTGGGATCCTTATGCCGGTCCTTGTGCTTTGCACCACGTGAGCTTAACCCGCCACTACCACTTGCCCCACCATTTTTTTTTAGTCTGTTAAACTGAGCCATCCTACAAGAAGTTGCATTTTACAATTTGCATAATGTGATTTTGAACCTTGAGTAGTATTGCTTAAAATTATATTAACAAAGTAACAAATTTAAAAAATAGCAGCATAATTCTGAGAACAGAAAGAAGTGATAGGCTGTATGGCCCTTTATTGACAGACTGTAAAATACTAACCAAGAATGCTAGATCTGGTGAGATATCTCATTCCAAAGGCCTGAATTTATGTTATAGTCCTCATGTGTTGATCAGTTGATCAGAGGTTACATTTTGATTTTCTTTCTTTTTTACAGAAAGTGTCATCTCTGCTGAAGAAGACCAAGAGCCAGACAGGTAGGTAGCAAAGTGGTTTGAAGGAGACCAAAATGGATCAATGGATAAAGAACTGAAGTAAGGGGATCAGTAAGCAAAACATTTGTGTTCTGACTCTGAAAAAAAGTGTCTAAATTGCCCCAAAAGGCCATGTCAGTTGTATAGCCACTGAGTAATTTGTTAGTAAACTGTTGTTCTTGCCCACCTGCCAGAGCCCTTCATGGAATGTCCCCCAGCCCCCTGTTACCTGTACCCCTCCCCCACTACAGAATCTCAGGCCCTACATCCTACAGTTTAAATCAAAATCTATATAGCCTCCACTTGGATGCTGAGTGTTCACTGGGGCAGTTTGCTCATAGATATTTGGTTGATTTCTCATTTTGGTACTAAAAAACAGATAATCCATGGCCAGGACTCTGAGAATCATGTCTGGAGGTGGTAAGTCTATGAGAGGGTCGGGTATTTATAATCCCACAAGCCCTCAAGTCCTTGGGTTTCAGAGGTGACACTCAACTGAGGACACACAGTTTGGGTGGAGTTGAGAAAGGGGAGAGCCATGGACTTCTCAGACATCTTACCTGGGAAGCTTGGCAGAGGATACTGGGAAGTAGATCAAGATAACTCAGGGAGAAACACTCGTGGTTTGAGGAAAGGAAGGCATCAGATACTGGTTTTTTTTCAAGAAAAGAGTAGCTACCACGTCAATTATTTGGAGATGTGGACAGTCAGTAGCAGGGGCACAGAGGTAGTCAAGGGGGAAACTCAGTCCTATGTGTATCCATCAGGTACAGGAAGCTGTTTCAAGATATCTCTATTTTTTTTAAGTTCTTTTCATTATTATTATTTTTTTGTTTTTTATTTTTATTTATAAAATGGAAATACTGACAAGACTATAGGATAAGAGGGGTACATTTCACACAATGCCTACCCCCAGAGCTCCATATCCAGTCCCTCCCTTGATAGTTCCCCTATTCTTTATCCCTCTGGGAATATGGACCCAGGATGACTGTAAGAGACCTAAACTGGAATGAATAAGATCATTAGTTGAGGGAATCTGAAGCCGTGGCTGGAGTCAGAAGATTTCCAGAGAGGCAATCTATTGGTAACAATGATACATCCTCTTCAAAAGTAGGTCAGAAGGGATTCTCGTGGACACAGTCAGAGCTTGCCAACTCCTTCCAGCCAGATTTCACTTTCCTTGAGGTCCAGATAACTGTCATCCAGGATTCACCAGGGGTGGGACAACCAACTGAGTTCAACACAAGCTAGGGCCTGAGTGTCTGACTTATTCTAGGTTGTTCTCTCTTTTGTGGAAATTCAGTTCTTCAGTTTAACTTCCTCTGCTCAGCAGCTTATGGTTTGTCTTCAGCCTGTATTTCTCCTTTGAAATAAAGCCTGGATTATATTTCCCATCAGTGATTCAGAGACTGGGGACAGATAAGGTGTGTTGTTAATCTTCCCATAGAAAAATCTATAGAGGTGGAACTAAACCATTATTATCTTATAATAATGCTATTTCTCTTTGTCTCTATCATAATTTTAAAAATATAAATAAATAAAAGGCACCCTTTAGAAATTTCCTGCCTTCAGTCAGCATACCCTGTGTCTCCACCTGAACCCCAGCAACCAAGACATCTCTCTCTCTCTCTTCCATGCTAGATGGGCATATTCTGGAATTTTATGGATGGGTGCCAGACAGGTGCTATCCTGTCTGACTTCGTTTACTGAGAATAATATTTCTAATGTCCAGCTCTGTTAGCACATATCCAAAGTGCAAATGTCTTTTAACTCTCAATGATTTTGTCTCTTGCACACCCAATACCAATGTGAGTGAGCATTGCACACCTCTGCCGGACTAGTGTCGCCTGAGAGAGAAGAGACCAGGAACTCGTGGCTCAGTGGGAATACAATGCAATGCCTTTATTGATCAGAGAAAAATTACTTTATCTCTATTGAAACAGAAGTGGCAGGTCGGAAAAGGAAATGGCTAGGAGAGGGGGTGGAGAGAAGAAAAGAGCGTGAAGGTAGTAAGCTTCCATCTAACCTGTGGGGATTAAACCAATGCCCTGCAGGCAGGGTGGGTCTCAGGCAAAACAATGATTATGTAAATAGACCATAGTATCAAGCAATGCAGGGAACCTGGCATAATGACCAACACACCTCCAGAGAAAGGAGGGCGCCACCACTGTCTTCTTCTGAGCATGGATCTGCCAGCAGCCACAGAATTTCCCTCAAACAGTTGATAGCAGGATGGAGGTGCAGGTAGTGAGCCAGAGCAGCCGGGCTAGGAGGCTGGGAGCTTCCTGAACATGCTCCCAGTATCCTGGACAACACAGCACCCCCAAATACCAGGACTCTGCCTGCTCTCTCTGGCTCCTCACACCAGACCCATACACTGAAACCTGGTGACCTTGAACTTCCTCTCACTACAGTTCATGCCATGTGTGCATTTACCTTTGGGTGCACAGTCACGTGGTCCCTGTGTCAGCTGGCAGTCACATATGCGCCTTTTGGTTTTGTTTTAAGAGCTATTTATTTGTTATGAAAGAACACTGCTCAGCTCTGGCATAAGATGGTGATGGGGATTGAGCCTGCAGACCTCTAGGGTGTCAGGCATGTAAACAGAATGCCAGTGTTGAGAAGACAAATGAGTTTTGTGTTTATACAGCTGCCAGGGGGACAGCAAAAGATTTTAATGCTTGAGGCTATTAGGTCCCAGGTTCAGTCCCCAGTACTGCTATAAACCAGAACTGAAAAGTGAACATACTCTGGTTAAAAGTGTGTGTGTGTGTAAAAGATAATAAAACACAGATCAAGAAAATAAGTTTAAAGGAAAGTGATCACAAGAGTACCACACAAAACACACACAGTTGAACATGTTGACTATTTAGGACAAAGACTATATCCAAAGAGCTGTTTTTTATCTGCCTGACCCCTACATGGATTGAGGTTCAGATTCTTGGAATTACCAAGGATTCTCACTTATCATCACACAGCCTATGGGGTTAGAGGCATCACTCACCCTCTCTAGGTCTGTTTCCTCATCTGTCCAATGGGATTGCCAGTGTCCAGGAAGCAACAACTAGAGAGGACATGCCAGTTCCTTCAGACTTTTCAGTCAGCTCAGTCCAGCTTCTCAGGGCTTAAGAGCTGCATTCTCTTTCTTTTCTCTTTGCCGTGCCAGGCATTAATGAAAGAGTTTGGGGGTGTTTTTAGGGTTGCAATTACACTTTAGGAAACTCCCCCTGCTTCCTGCCATGCGAAGAAGGTTTCATTTCTCTGGGTATTTGGGTTGGGGAGGGGGAAGGACCACAGTGCACAGGGCAAAAGGCAGACTGGCCAATAGGTGGGAGTCTGTCAGGACTGTCCTCCAGGCCTCTTGGAGTCCCTCAGGTTGGCTACCTACCCACCTGGGGTCACTTCAAGTCCATGAGTGAGACAGGTCTGCCTCCATGATTGCTGCCAGAAAATGGTCTCCTACCCAAAGTCTGAAAGGTTGTTGGCTTTGCCAGGTGGCCCAAAAAATCTATTGTGGGCAGAAGGGAACTTGATCCTCCTTCAGAAGTGTTAGTAGAAGCCTTGGGGTAGGATTTGTCTTTCTTTGGATGGAACTGTGCTCCTGAGAACTTTTTTTTAAACATTTCCCTGCCATGGAGAAAGTGGAGACATAGAAGACAAATTGCAACTGGAAAAAAAAAAAAGTTTACAGATCCAGGGAGTGATTTTCTGCACTGTTCATTTTAGCGATGTCCAGGTCAGCCGAGGGATATGAGTCATCTGTGAAAGAGATAGATGCAGATGCCAATGAAGAATTCATGGGAAGCACAATAGATGGGCATGGGTGGGTTTTATTAATTATCTTTCTTTTATCTTCATAACAATGGCACATCAGTAATCTACACAGAATGTGCCCAATCGATGTTAATGATTCCATCCTTTTGTTTCTGCTCAAGCTAGTCATTCCCAGCAGGAGTGTGGTGCCCTGGCAAGACCCTGGAAGCCTACATGTGGGTCTCTTGTCCTGTCATTTTGGTATCTTTGCTTTTGCTGGTAATGCCAACCACAGTTCTTCCTGACTGTGATCAGCCCCTGCCCCTATTCTTTGTAACAGTTTCACATATAGGTATTTGAGAAATGGGTAATGATTCCTCTCAGAGATAGGTAGGATGTCTCTGTTTATTTAGAGCAGAATTTCAGAGCCAAGAATCCTTGTCCACCCTCCTCATGCCCTATCTCACTCCTTCACCTAAAGATTCTTCTAGAATAAAGAATATTCTAAAAAGCTGTGGATAATTTCTATTATTAGATTTTATTATTTTGCACAATTAAAAGAGTATGTACTGAGGGTCACAGCTGTGACTGAGAGTCACAAATTCTTTTCCCACATCTGTCATCATCCTCCCACCTCAGAACCCAGAGGACTTGTCAGGAATGGCATTGAAGCGTTTCCAAACTTAAATGTGTTAGAACTCAATGTCCTTGACTCCTCCTCAGTGCTAGCCCAGAATGGGCTGCTGCACATCTGGCCCAGGAGAGAGAACCAAAGAAAGCATATATGCAAAAATCAATGTTCCCTGTTTAAGTAAAGATGACAAAGGTGTGCACCTCCTTTTTTAAAAAAAAAAAATCTAGACCCCTGCTAAGTTCCATCTTATGGTACTTAGGGGTGGTGCCTGGGACCTTTGGTGCCTCAAGCATAAAAGTCTTTTTGCATCACCATTATGCTATCCCCCTACACTGACATTTTGGTTATTGGTTGGACACAGACTTCATGTGGAATTAGTGCCCAGGCTGTGCACAGTCATCCAAATGAAAGCTTCATAGTGGACCCTCTCCTCAAATACCTCAGAAAGGGCTTTTAGAATGGGTTTTGCATGGCCCCCAGGCCCACACTTCAGATTGGTATGTGCCCCTATCCAGGTAGCCCTATTTCAGGATTCTAGAACAGGTCTTAATATGGCCATGTGCACATATAGTTCACACTTGGCAGTTCTGGAATTTCCATTCAGAGGGGCTTGAGAGTGACTTGCTGCTGAAAGTGGAGGACACAGGTATCTATCTCAAGAGCACAGGTCTGAAACTGCATGTTTATTGAGGCTGTGTGAGGAGCTGGTAGAGAGAGGGTTTCTCCCAATCCTACTCTCTGGCATTGCAAATATCCTCTGCACATCTAACTTTCTAGCCCATCCTCCCCAAGACCTCTCCTTTCTAGGCAGTGGGGGATCACTTTGCAGAACTAGTTATCCGGGCACCTCCTGACTTTGGTGGAGCAGTGCTGAGAAGCCCATTGTGGAAGGCCCCACCCATGTGCTCACTTATCCGGAGCAGCTGCTGGACCCTGACATACTCTGCTGTTATAAAAATATCAGCATTACCACCCCAGCTTCTGGAGAAAGTTTCAGCGTGACAGCCTGCAAAGTAAATCCTGCATTTGAATTTCATCAACAAATCCTGGTTTCTTCCAGACAAGCTCAAACCTGCACAGATGGCCTCTCGCACCAAAAAAGTAAAAATAACAAAGCTTGCAATTCTGGGCCTCCCTTTTTCTCTGGGCAGATGTGCTGCTGCACATTTTGGGAGTCGCACAGCCTGCACCCCAGCAGCAAGCCCCTCTCCTCCTGTACAATCTTTCTCTCTCCTTATGGTGTGCTGGTTGGGAGGGATCATGGCTGTCAGGGTGTGTTCTTGGAAGTGTTTCTGGGGTGTCTGGGCCTTTGGAGTGGGGGAATTGGGATCCCAAGAGAGTTGGAGTAAAAATCATTCTTCTCAATAAGTATGAGGGCAAAGACTGGGGTTGGAGTAAGGCCTTAGGAATAGTAGATAATATAAGTGTTAGAAAAAGGCTATCATGCATGTGAAGAGCAGGTGACAAAGTGGCAGAAAGGAAGCTCTGAGGGCTCCTGAATTTTTCATACCCACTCTCTCTATTCCTACAGCCCAATTGACAAGAGACTCAGAAAATAAGTCTATCAAACATGCAGTCAAGTTCCTCTGTGAGCTGAGTGGCCACAGATCCAGTAGTCAAGAAAGCCAAAGGAGGACATCCAGGAAGGGTCACAGGAGGCAGGAGCCCCTGCAGGAGACACCATGAAATACACTTGTATATATCTCTGTTGTTGTTTTCAGTACCTTTTAGTCTCTTTTTGAGATCTCTTATTGCTTTCTTAGTTTTCTCTAATTCATCCTTGATCTTGTTAATTGTTGTCTGCCTCATTTATTCTGTTCTCTCTCCCCTCTGCTGTTTTCAGTAGTTCAACTGTTTTGTTACCCTGTTGTGATATTGTACTAGCTTGTTCAGCTTGTTGTGCTCTTAGATCAGCTATTTCAGCTTTCAGCTCTCTAATTACCTCAAGATAGTGTTTTCTTTCAGTCTCATTTGCTGTTTCCCCATTTCTGATGATAGTTCTTTCAAAAGATTTCCTAACTCCTGTGACTAATGCCTCACTTAGTGTTTAAATGTTGTCCTCATTCTTATGTGCTTCCACCTTTTGTGGGCTTTTATCTGAGCTTTTGTCATGGTTTATTTCTTCTTGGTTTAACCATTGCATATGGTGTATTATGTGGTCCCTCTCTCAGTACTTTTCAATCTACTAATCACATTTGCCTGGATTGACTTGTGTCTAAGTAAGGTACTTGAGTTCACAGTTGTGGAAATTAACAGTTATTTCAATGTTATCTTAATAACCACCTTAGGTGAAGAAAGGTGGTTGTTAATCCCTTTTATGTTCTTTATCTTCCCTCAAGACTATGGGAGCCTGAGGGCTTTTTAACTGTGAGCAGATTTTTTTAGCTTAATCATTCACTCCCATGACTTCGTGGATTCCCAGTGTTTGTTGCATTCTCAGGTGATCCTCTGTTCCATGAGGCCATGGGACACATTTGTAAGCCAGGTTCACCACTGATAAGGCATCTAACCAGAGACTCCAAGTCTCATTCTTCTAATGTAATAACCATGCTAATAATGACTATTGATCTTCCAGAGTGTCGATGAGTTCTGTTTCAAGTGAAACATTACTTAAACTCCAGGAGAAAAAATGGAATTTATAGAGATCTATGTCTGCATAGCCAAGGGGATTTATCTAACTGCAGGTAAGAGTGGATCAGGGTATTTATAACTTGTTTTCTGGATTCTTTCAATTGCTCAGCTCTTTGTCTTGCACAGAATTTGCCCAGCCAGTATCTCTCTTTTAAAATTTTTTAAAATTCTTTTATTTATTTATTGGCTAGAAACAGCCAGAAATTGAGAGGAAGGGGGAGGCAGAGAAACACCTACAGCATTGCTTGAACACTTCTGAATCTTTCCTCCTACAGGTGGGGACCGGGAGCTTGAACCTGAGTCCTTGAACACTGTAACATGTGCACTCAACCAGGTGTGCCACCACTTGCACCCCCCCCATCTCCAAGTTGAGATTTTTTTTTTAATATATTTTTTAAATATTTATTCTCTTTTGTTGCCCTTGTTCAAGCTGAGATTTCTACCAGCAAGCACTTTCTTCCCAGAAACTAGTTGATAACAAATGTGAATGTACTTGAAGCAACTGTCAAAATCAAGCTTACAACAACCAGATTATCTTTGTTATAAGTGTGTGGCCACTGTTACTGTCCACCCTGTAATAGATGCAACTTTATCGAACTAGCTTCTGTGTCAGACCCAGGATGTAGGGAAGGCTTTGGACAGTAATATGGGGAAGCCTGCTCCAACACCTGCCCTCACCCATATGGCACTTTATCTTCCCCAATTTCCCTGTGTCTTTTGTGTTTCTGTTCTGACCTCTAGTTTTTGGAGGTCAGGAGGCGACAGAGCCCGTTTGCCACCCAGCACGCTACACAGAGTGGAATCTTGAATAGAAAAAGAATGCTGAGTTTAACATCACACGGCAATGTAAGAACTTAAGCACACGTGTGCACACATTGGCTCAGTGCTTGACGTGTAGGCAATGGAAAATGACATTCCCCGAGAAAGGCTGAGGCTTTAGGTCAGTAGGCGAGTGGGCTGGGAGGAGGCAACTGCTCTGGTATCTCAGAGACTACATCAGGATTGGTCTATGTTTGAAGATACTCGTGTGGAAATGTCCACAGCAGATTCCGAGGGAGGAAGTGGGTTAAGGGGTTGGACATGGATTCAATCAGTTCCAGTAGAAGTGCTTACCAAGTGTGATTTGTCTGTTAAGGCTTTAGTTTATAGTCATTTAATTTTCTAACAATTCCATTTCAAAAAACTGAGACACAGGGAGATTGGGCCACTTGGCAAAGATCACATGTAGAGGAGGTAGGGGTTGGCTTAAGGGCCTATGGCTGCACTGCAGGAAAAGCCAGGACCTGGCTAATCCTATTAACCATCTACTATTGGGGACTGCAGGCCCTGGATGACCTGAAAGACTGATCTTTTTACCACCGCCCCCCACCCCATCCCCACACAAGCCTTCCCACAGCTCAGCTCCTCTGCCCGGGCCACGCTTGTGCAGTGAATCCCGGAGCAGTGTGTCCACTCCTCCCAGTACACTGGTGGAAGCGGCCGGCCAGTCCAACCCCGAGAGTCCACAAGTGGCCTAGGTGGTGCAGGCGGAGGAGGAAGCGAGAAAGAGGAGGAGAGAGGAGCAAGGCGGCCGCAGGCAGGGGCCCTCGGCGCCGCCCACTGCAGAGGACCGGCGACCCCCCACCCCAACCTCCGGGGAGGAGACTGCAGGGTCCCCGCGTGGAGGAGGTGGGGAGAGGGTGTCCTGGGGGCCAGAGGTCCCCACTAGCACCACCTCCCCCACGCCCCGGCGTCAACTCTCGCGGTGACTCGGGCTGCGCCGCCTATAGCCTGTTCTGCAGGCCGCCCCTCAGCCACCCCCCATTGCAGACTGGGGGCTGAGGCCTCCCTAGGGCCCCGAAGGGGCGAGAGCAGCACTTTACGGCCACGTGGCTCAGTCGCTCGGACTCTGCGGCTCAAGGCCAGGTGCAGGGCGTCCCTCAGCGGGGCCGCACGGCTGGAAGCCATGTCTGGGCTGGCCCTGGCTACCCCAGGTGGTTTTAGCCCGATACGGTGAGCGGAAGCTCAGAGGAGCTCACGCAGCCCCAGCCGGCTCTTCTGGGACTTCTCAGCCCCGCACGCCCTAGCCCTGCAGCTCTAGGCCGCCGGCACCGCCTCCCCCTCCCCCTCCCCCTCCCCCTCTCCGCGCTCGGCTCCACGTGCGCAGTGTTTACCCACGTGACCCCGGCCAGCCCTCCGCGAGCGCGCCGCCTCCGAGCCTGGGAAGAGCCGGCTCAGACCTCGCGCCACCAGGCAGCCCCTCCCGGACACTGAGCCCACAGTTCCTCCGGGCGAGCCTTTCGGGGGCTCTGCGGGGTCATCCCGCGGCAGGAGCGTGGGCAGCGCGGCGGCGGGGCTATGAGGCGGTGCCTGCGCCGGCGCCCCGCCGAATGGGCCGAGCTAGTGTTTGTCCGGGGGCGGGGCTAGTGTCCGCTGGCGGGAAGCCGAGGCGCTGCGGCTGGAAGCAGGTGCGCGGGCTGCGCAGTACTAGCTCCAGCTTCTGGGAGCTGGTCTTTTGTCGGGTGAAGCTCGACCTGCATCTCCAGACTCCTCAGCAATTCCTGCAGAGTTGCCCCGTCATGGACGCAAGACCCTCGACTTCTTCACTGCACCCCGCCAACACACCGCCCCCTAGTGTTGGTGTCTCCCAAATACATGGGCCTCCTGCCTTGGACCTTGGTTCCACTTGGATCTGCACCTGGGAAGTCCGCGTCACTCTATTTTGTTTATTTTTTTATTTCATGTGATATAAAATTTCCCTTAAGAGAGCAAGAGGCAAGACCACCACACGAGAACATAGAAACTAGACTGAGGAGAGTAAAGGCAGAATAATCGTGCTCTAAAAGCAGTTTCAGCAGCCCAGTGAAAAATGATGGGGCAGAGAAAATGAATGTAGCAGACAGACCCTCGAAAATAACCGAGAAGATTCTAGGACAGAATATATTCACAAAAGTTTGAAGAGTCAAGAACCTCAGGCGTGTAAGTTCTTTACTAGTGGAGTTATACCTCTCTTCGCCATTGTTGACACCATGTTTTGTTTTGCTTTGTTTTTTCCACCAGGGTGGTTGCTGGGCGTTAGTGCTGGCACTACAAATTTATCACTCATTGCGCCAAACACCACGGTTTTAACTTCCACTTTTGTGTGGATTATCCTGATAGTTCTACCAGTGACTATAATGTGCCAGGTACTAAGTGCTTTGTGAACACTCACTAATACCAACTGGACTCATTATACCTCAGTCTTTATTTTCTGGCCCAGATGAGCACCATATCCAAACAACCAGATATCAGACCCTCCCCCAGAGTGTTCCATAAGCGCATCTTAGTCAAGGTATTTAAAGTAAAAGAAGCCACCTCCTTTCCCTACTTCTGCTTCCCCTCTTTCTTACCCCATTAGTGAATGGCATCACCATCCTGCCCCCAAGCAGGTAATGTGACCCCCAAACAGGCCATCAATCTTGACTCTTCAAACTTTTGTGAATATATTCTGTCCTAGAATCTTCTCGGTTATTTTCGAGGGTCTGTCTGCTACATTCATTTTCTCTGCCCCATCATTTTTCACTGGGCTGCTGAAACTGCTTTTAGAGCACGATTATTCTGCCTTTACTCTCCTCAGTCTAGTTTCTATGTTCAACTGCAGGAATCTTTCTCAAGAGCAAATTCCTAATGACTGAATTCACCTGTGTTTTATTTATTTTTTTAAAGATGTATGTAGATATAAAGAGTAGAGAGAGAAAGAACCAGAGCATCACTCTGGTACAAGCTATGCTGTGGATGAATCTCTTAATCTTTTGATTTTAAGTTCAGTCTTCTAGTCATTCACCAAATGGGAGCACCATGAAGAAGTGTTATGGTATCTCTCCCTCTCTCAACCTCTCTGTCTTACATAAAAAAAAAAAAGAGCTCAACATGAGTGGTGGAATCAGGCAGGCATGAAATTCTAGCACCTGAAAAATAAAGCTCTAAAGACACATATCATTAGTAAGATAATGTCTTAGCTTGAAAGAATGTAAATTCTTTTTTATCTACATATATTTTATCTACGTATCTGCATATCTTATCTGCATAGTCAATGTTATTTCTGTAAAAATGTCAGTCCAATTGTATTAAAGGCTATAAAACTGATTTCACAATGTATATCAAATAATGGTTCACAGTCTACTGTAATAATTTGTAATATATTTTCTTTTTTATATATTTATTTATTCCCTTTTTTTGTCCTTGTTGTTTTATTGTTATAGTTATTATTGTTGTTATTGATGTCATCATTATTGGATAGGATAGAGAGAAATGGAGAGAGGAAGGGAAGACAGAGGGGGGAAAGAAAGAGAGACACCTGAAGACCTGCTTCACCGCTTGTGAAGTGACTCCCCTGCAGGTGGGGAACCCGGGTCTTCAACCGGGATCCTTATGCTGGTCCTTGCGCTTTGTGCCACATGGGCTTAACCTGCTGCACTACCGTCCAACTCCCATGCAATAATTTTTAAACAATAAATGGAAGGTCTTCCTCTGCAAGCACTAAAGCAGATTGCAAAGGTACAGTAAGTAATTAAAGCATTATGATGACGATTTTTTTCTACCAAGATTATTTTTGCAGTACAATATCTGCTTGTCAACTCCACCATTCCTGGTGGCTGTTTTTTTCTTCCTTCCTTCCTTCCTCCCTTCCTCCATTCCTTTCTTTCTTTCTTTCTTTCTTTCTTTCTTTCTTTCTTTCTTTCTTTCTTTCTACTTTGATAGACACAGAGAGAAACAGAGAGGGAGAAGAGACACCTGCAGCACTGCTCCACTGATTGTGAAGCTCCCTCTTCCTCTACAGATGGGGACCAAGAACTTGAACTCAGATCCTTGTGTATGCTCTACTGGATGTGTGTGCTCTTCTGGATTTACTACCACTCACCCCTAATGATTTGATCTTTATACAGAAACACGTTAGGAGTAGAAGAGTTTTAGATTCAAAATAAATTCATTTATTTAGGGTAACTTGGCTTATAATCAAAATGGAGTCACAGATGATTAGAAAAAGACTAGATGGGTGGGGGTATAGCATAATGGTTATGCAAAGAGATTTTCATGCCTGAGGCTCTCAAGTCCCAGGTTCAGTCCCCCACACCACTATAAGCCAGAGCTGATCAGTGCTCTGGTTAAAAAAAAAAAAGACTAGATTACTTTGTAGGTGGCACAAGGAATACTGACTCTCTGCAACACTGACAATAAAATTGCATACCTACATTGTACTGTATGTATAAACTTCACATTGAATATCTAGTTAGCAAAGGTAAAAAATATAGAGAAAACTATTTAATTAGAATGTAGGATAACACTTTATGACAGGGAAGGATTTATCATTACCTCCAGAGTTTTACTCGTTAGGAGGAACATGAATGATTTGACTAAAGCAAAACAGAAAATGTTAGCCAAAATTATATGAGCACTAAGCTTGGAGGAGATATTATCTATGTCTTAGATGAATAAAACACAACCAGAACAATCAAGGAACTTTTGAAAACCCCTACAAAAAAAAAAAAACTAGAAATCTGGTGGGGTTTTTTTGTTTGTTTGTTTTTGTTTTTAATGGGCAAAAGATGTGAGTAATCCATTCACAAATGGAGGAATCAGAATGACCAAAGCTTACAAAACAGACTCATCCTCACTGGTGATCTAAATCTCTTTAAACACCAAGTTAAAATCAACTCAGATGATGCAACAGAATAAGTAAGTAAGATAAGTAAGTAAGCCAGATAATGTGAAGTGCTGACATGGGTGGGCAGGACAGTGTGTGGCAGGTGCAAGTGAAATTAAGTATGAGTGAACCTTTGTGGAGCTTAGACGGAGACAAATGGAACTCTGGGGCACAAATGTAAGAGGACCTCTATGCTAGGGCTGACTCCCACTGTCTGCAGATCGAGGCTTGTCTTGCAGTTTGTACTCTAAGACCCCTCTTCACCTCCCCTTGGTCTGTGTACATTTGGCCTCAGCAATGTTGCTCTTGGCTAAGTATTTAGAGGAACTTCCTCAGAGACCCACATGAAATGCACTAAGAGCAAATGAAAAAGTCACTTTCATCCAGTTTCCAGGAGTGTGTCAAGATATAATGGCTTGTCACTGAGCCTCCAGTCCTTCCTACTGAGTAGTGCATATGGACTTAGCAGTAGAGGAAAAAGAAAAAGTTGACCCTACACCTATGGACATCTAATCTTTGACAAAGGTGACCAGACTATTAAATGGGGAAAGCAGAGTCTCTTCAACAAATGGTGTTGGGAAAAAAAAAATGGGTTGAAACAGGCAGAAGAATGAAACTGAACCACTAGATTTCACCAAATACAAAAGTAAATTCCAAGTAGATCAAGGACTTGGATGTTAGACCAGAAACTATCAGATACTTAGAGGAAAATATTGGCAGAACTTTTTTCCGCATCTTCAATGAAGATGCGGAAAAGACATCTTCAATGAAACGAATCCAATTACAAAGAAGACTAAGGCAAGCATAAACCTATGGGACTACATCAAATTAAAAAGCATCTGCACAGCTAAAAAAACTACTACCCAAACCAAGAAACCCCCTCACAGAATGGGAGAAGATCTTTACATGCCATACATCAGACAAGAGGCTAATAACCAGAATATATAAAGAACTTGCAAATCTCAACAAGACAATAAATTACCCCATCCAAAAATGAAGGGAGGACATGGACAGAATATTCACCACAGAAGAGATCCAAAAGGCCAGGAAACACATGAAAAAATGTTTCAAGTCTCTGATTGTCAGAGAAATGCAAGTAAAGACAACAATGAGATACCATTTCACTCCTGTGAGAATGAGAATGTCATACATCTGAAAAGGTAACAGCAGCAAATGCTGGAGAGGGTGTGGGGTCAAAGGAACCCTCCTGCACTGCTGGTGGGAATGTTAATTGGTCCAACCTCTGTGGAGAACAGTCTGGAGAACTCTCCGAAGGCTAGAAATGGACCTACCCTATGATCCTGCAATTCCTCTTCTGGGGATATATCCTAAGAAACCCAACACACCTATCCAAAAAGACCTGTGAACACATATGTTCTTGGCAGCACTATTTGTAATAGCCAAAACCTGGAAGCAACCCAGGTGTCCAACAACAGGTGAGTGGTTGAGCAAGTTGTGGTATATATATATATATATATATATATATATATATATATATACACACACACAATGGAATACTACTCAGCTATAAAAAATGGTGATTTGGGAGCTGGGCAGTAGTACAGCGGGTTCGGCGCATGTGGCACAAAGCCCAAGGACCAGCATAAGGATCCCGGTTTGAGCCCCTGGCCCCCCATCTGCAGGGGAGTCGCTTCACAGGTGATGAAGCAGGTCTGTAGGTGTCTATCTTTCTCTCCCCTTTCTGTCTTCCCCTCCTCTCTCCATTTCTCTCTGTCCTATCAAACAATGACGACATCAGTAACAACAACAATAATAACTACAACAATAAAACAACAAGGGCAATAAAAGGGAATGAATTAATAAATAAAACATTTTTTAAAAAATGGTGACTTTACTGGTTTCAGCCGTTCTTGGATGGGGCTTGAAAAATTCATGTTAGGTGAAATAAGTCAGAAACAGAAGGATGAATATGGGATGATCTCACTCTCAGGCAGAAGTTAAAAAACAATATCAGAAAAGAAAACACAAGTAGAACCTGAACTGGAATTGGCTTATTGCATCAAAATAAAAGACTCTAGGGTGGGTGGGTGGGGAGAATACAGATCCAAGAAGGATGACAGAGGACCTAGTGGGGGTTGTATTGTTATATGGAAAAGTGGGAAATGTTATTCATGTACAAACAATAGTTTACTTTCGAATGTAAAACATTAATCCCCCAATAAAATTAATAATAATAAATGTTTTTAGGAAATTGAAACTTAATAGGTGAAATATTGAACTACCAAGAAACCCAACAATAAACCCATTAAATGATTAAAAAAAAAAAAGAAAAAGTTGGGGAGTTGGGCAGTAGCACAGCGGGTTAAGTGCACGTTGCAAAGTGCAAGGACCAACGTAAGGATTCTGGTTCAAGCCCCAGGCTCCCCACATGCAGGGGAGTCGCTTCACAGGCGGTGAAGCAGGTCTGCAGGTGTCTGTCTTTAAAACAAGAAGGGCAACTAAAGGGAAAATAAATAAATATTTTAAAAAAAGAAAGAAAGAAAAGAAAGAAAGAAAGAAAGAAAGAAAGAAAGAAAGAAAGAAAGAAAGAGAAAGAAAGAAAGAAAGAAAGAGTTGATGTCTGGGGTTACCTGTGAGCATTAGTCACATGGGATGCATTGGATCGACCTTCTCGTGGTGCATCCCGTGAGTACCCATTCATTGGGGAAACTGATGATCCTTCCTAGCCGACTGAATCCACATGGATCCCAGTCACTTTCAAAGCCAGCAACAAGCAGCTCCTGACAGCTTTCAACCTGACCTGTTGACTGGCTACGGAACGCTAGAAGAAGAATTAGTCACATTTCCTCCTCATATCAGGAAGTGTCAGTGTTCTAGGTCTTGCTCTAGCATCAAGGCAGAAAATGATTTAAAGAATCAAACTTGGCCAGTGGAGTTTATGAACATGTAGGTTCTAAGCCCTTTCTGTTTTCTAGTGATATGAATTTGGGCAGGCAAACAAGTCCCTTTGAAGCTGGTTTTTCTTCCCAGTAAGAAGGGAATATAAGTAAAAGAGTTGTTGTCAGGAGTCAAAGGAGAGAAGATAATCTGAGGTCAGTTTTCCTTCCTTTCTTCCTTCAACCTCTTTGTCTCCCTGTCTCTAACAACACAGATGAATGGGGACTTTCCTTCTCTACAGTCTATGAGCTTTCCTAATTGATAGACAGCAGCATGGAGACCTTTCAGGAGAAGCTCAGAGTGAAAGAATACACTAGATGGCACACAAAGTCATTCATCAGATCCCAGTAATTCAAGTTCCAACTCCTATTGGCACAGATAAAAGGTGGAGCTTTGGAGTGATTGGGGGATGTGTAATAAGAGGTAGCCCAGAGGAATAAAGAACAGGGAAGCTATCAATGGAGGCCACTGGATATGGAGCTCTGGAGGTGGGCATTGTATGGAAATGTACCCCTCTTTTCCTATAGTCTTGTCAATATTTCCATCTTATAAATAAAAAATGTTTTTAAGGTGGAGCTTTTAATCAGTGCTATTTTGGATTTCTGCTGATCTCTGGAAGCTTCTGAGCAGCTCTCTGTAGAAGATAGGCAGAAAACTCTTATTCCAGCACATAGTCAATTACCACTTGAAGAATTTCTGATGAAAAAACCTCAGCTGGTAAAGTGCACATTTTATTGTATTTTTTTCCTTTTTTAAAAATTTTCTTTATTGGGGGATTAGTGTTTTATAGTCTATAGTAAATACAATAGTTTGTACATGCATAACATTTCTCAGTTTTCCACACAATAATACAACCCCTGCTAGGTCCTCTTGCCATCCTGTTCCATGACCTGAACTCTCCCCCACAGCCCCCCACCCTCACCACAGTCTTTTTAAACTGCACATTTTATCATGAAAAAAGGAACCAGGCTTAATCCCTGGTTCCACCTGCAGGGAAGTTTCATGTGCTACAGCTTTCTCTCTCTTTCTCCTCCACCCCCTTCTCTCTCTCTCTCTCTCTCCTCTCTCTCTCTCTCTCTCTCTCCTTCCCTCCCTTTCCTCCTTCCTCCCTTTATAAGAAAATGGCTTCTAGTAATAGTGGAGTCATCCTGAAAGCACTTAGCCCCATTGATAACCTTCCTGGCAAAAAGAAAAAGCTTTTATTTGCTCTCATACTTACCATTCTGGCTTATCCAGTTTCCACCTGGTATTGCTTTCGCTCACTGGAAATCTTCTGTAATACTTCCTGTTGTACAAGTCTGTTGGTAACAAATTCTCTTAGTTCTTGTTTGTCTTAGGGAAAAAAATTCTATTTCTTCTTCTATGAAGAATTTTTTTTTTCTAGGAATAGAATTCTGGGTTGTCAGTTTTTTTTTTTCACTATGTTAGGGTGCTACTTTATTTTCTTCTAAGAAATAATTTCTTTTTTTAATATTTATTTATTTATTCCCTTTTGTTGCCCTTGTTTTATTGTTGTGGCTGTTATTGTTGTTGTTACTGATGTCATCATTGTTGGGTAAGAGAGAGAGAAATGGAAAGAGGAGGGAAAAACAGAGAGGGGGAGAGAAAGATAGACACCCACAGACCTGCTTCACCCCTGTGAAGCCACTGCCTGTGAGGAGCTGGGGTGGGGGATGGGGCTTGAACCGGGATCCTTATGCCAGTCTTTGCTCTTCCCGCCATGTGTGCTTAACTGGCTGCACTACTGCCAGACTCCCAACATATTGTTTCTAATAGAAAGTCACCTAGGTTCCTAAGCTGAATATGGGTCCCAGATCAGATCAAATTGATGGGGTTTACAGTCAACAACATTTATACACCTTTCCCATATTTGGGAACTACTGTCTTCCCTGATCCAGCTTTCTGGTCCTTTTTCCAGCCATGACATCATCTCCCCAGACAATAATAGGATATCAGATTTCAGGCTCAGGGGAAAAGTAAAAAAAAAAAAAAACCTAGTATAGCCACAGGCCCTTTGGAATATAACTAAAATATACCTACTAGCTATCTACAGAATGGAGACCCCCCCCCCCAACTCTTCATCTTCACTACTCCAGCTTTTAGGTTCATGATTAGTCAACAACTTGTTTGGCTTTATATGTTAACTCTCTTTTCAGCCACCAGGTTCCAGATGCTAGCATGATGCCAATAAGACTTCCCTAGACAGACAACCCCACCAATGTGTCCTGGAGCTCTGATTCCCCAGAACCCCGCCCCACTAGGGAAAGAGAGAGGCAGGCTGGGAGTATGGATCCACCTGTCAACACCCATGTTCAGCAGGGAAGCAATTACAGAAGCCAGACCTTCCACTTTCTGCATCCCACAAAGACCTTGGGTCCATACTCCCAGAGGGTTAAAGAATAGGAAAGCTATCTGGGGAGGGGGATGGGATACGGAGTTCTGATGGTGGGAATTGTGTGGAGCTCTCTTATCCTATCTTACCCCTCTTATCCTATGGTTTTGTCAGTGTTTCCTTTTTATAAATAAAATAAGATAAGATAAAATAAATTAAAAAAGAAAAGAAAGTCAATGCTCATTCCTAATCTTGTTCCTCCTTAGCTAATATGCCTTCTTTTCTGGCTACTTTAAAGATTTTCTACTTATTTATACTGACAAGTCGCCATTAAAATCTCTCCCCAATCCTGTGTGAACTCTGTTGAGTATCCAGCTTCCAACTCTCTCATCATTCTTTGATGGGATTTGTGGGGTTTCACCTTTTATAGTTCTATATTATTGGTATTCAGCAACAGACTTTAAAGGACACCTAGGAAGATTTCTAGAGCTCTTTCTCTTTGCAGTGTCTTCTTCGCTGGTTCTCTATCTCAGCTTTATCTATCTTAGCTACTATCTCAGCTGCTTCGACCTTGTTAAACCCTGATACTTTCTCCTCACTGGAACAACTATACTCTTTGGATCTCTGTGCTTAGCTCTTCAGACGGGTTCCACCAGATAATCAAATGTTCCTGAGGCTCCTTTTCTTTGTTTTCTTCTCTTGGGGATCTGTTCTTTCATGGCTGTTGTCTGGTGTATGGGAAGAGTTGCTTCACATGTTTTGCACAATTTTCTAGTTGTTAATTTGGGGGGAAAAACACATCCAATTTCAATACCTACATATGGCTGGGAATAAAAATCTTTTAAAAAATTTATTTATTTATTTATTTATGAGAAAGATAGAGGGAGAAAGAACCAGAACATCACTCTGGCACATGTGTTGCCTGGGATCAAACTCAAGACCTCATGCCCGAAGGCCCAACACTTTGTCCACAGTTTCACCTCCCAGGCCACTGGAAATAAAAGAATCTTTAAACAATATTTTTGGGAGACAGGTTGTGGGCAACCTGCTGAGTGTACATGTTACAGTGCACAAGGACCCAGGTCAAGCCTCTGGTCCCCACTTGCAGGGGGACCATTTTACAAATGGTGAAGAAGTGCTGTAGGTGCCTCTCTGTCTCTCTCTATCTTCTCCTTCCCTCTCAATTTCTCTCTGTCTCTATCCAATAATAAATAAAGATAAAAATTTTTAAAAACCAATAGTTTAGAGTAGAAAATTCTAGAAATCAGGTCAAACAGAATTCTGACAAAGCTCTTGAATAGGGTCTATATTTTCCTAGGATCTCAGGCTGCATGATGCTCAAAGATTCAATCAAGAGGAAGTTCCCCATGCCTTAGAGCTTGGTTGCAGAAATGTCCACATAGTTGTATAGGGTGCGAGGAGAATAATCTCTGGGAGCTCTTTTAGCTCCAGATTTTGTGGATCCCAGTTATATTTTTCTATTCCTACGGGAGTGGGGAAAATGTTTCTCAAAGAAGCCCTTTAAACTTGATGGAGCCTCTTATTCTGGAGTAGGAGAGTAAAGATGAGTTACTATGGGTTGATAACTCGATCAGACAGAGAAATGACCTTCTCAGCTGATGCCAACAAGCAAAGATGTCACAGATATAACCAGTGAGTCTCCCATCTACACAAGAAGATTATTTCAGTTTTCTTTTTAATTTGTTATGTTTCTTAGAGTTTTGATTTATCTCCTAAGAATATTTATCTTTTCACTCATTATCAGATTTTCCTTTATGTCGATATGTATACTTTAATAGCTGCCTTAAAATGACTGTTCTCTGTAAGAGAGAGGTGGGAGAGGTGTGCACAGAGGGATGGGGACTCAGTGTCCTGTGGTAAAAGAAGATGACTATGAAATGTGATGACACCTGCCAGGAGATGTGAAATTGTATGCCTGTGACAACAACAGCATTGCAAATCAAGATTTCCCAAAGAAAATGGTCTAAACATTATTAAACTAAACACAGACAACTGTTATTCTAACTGCAGTGATTATTTTATTTTTAGGAGTCATTGATTGTCTTTTTTCTAGAGACTGGGTCATGTTTTCCTGTGTCTTCATATGTCAGATAATTTTGGATTTTATCCTGGACATTATAATGATATGTATCAGAGACTCTGGAGTATTTATAATCCTCTGAAGGATGCTGATTTTCATTTAAGCAGGCAATTAATTTGATTGAATTTGAACTGTAAATCTGCTCTCCTCTGCAGAGGATGGTAGCTGAAATATCAGTTAAGTTGTCTTAACCTTAGCCTCACTCATGCATGGTTCTGGGATAAACAAGAGATTTGTACAATTTATACACAGATTTGGGACTCCCCTTCTATGGTTGTTACTCTTTATTTTTCTAATCACTCCTGTTGTAATTCCCTGTCCCCTGGTTCTTTGAGCCAATAGGATATTCCTAGTCATTTTTTTCTGTCCAAGTTTTAGTTATTCGATGTGGAACAGACTGAAATGTTCTGTTAGGACCTATGAAAATGGGATGCTTGCTCTCTCAGTGTTTGCATTTTATTTTCTCCCCAATTGTTTCAGTAATGTCAGAAGTTAGGGTTATTTCCTTGATGTCACTCATAGGTGGGACTTAAGAAACAAAGAAAGGGGAAGTACAGGGTGAAAATTTAATTAGGTCTGGTCTATTGCAGCATATTCATGGACTCTAAAGGAAGGCGGGAAGAGGTTCAAAAGGGTTTAAGGACCAGTGTTCTATGGTAGAAGGAGATCACAAGTTGGTGGAAGCTGTACACATGGGGCTGGGGAGATAGCATAATGGTTATGACTCTGAGGTCCCAAGTTCAATCCACAGCCCCACTATAAGCCAGAGCTGTGTAGTGTTCTAGTGTTTTCCTCTCTTTCTTTCCCTTCCTCCCTCTTTAAAAATAAATAAAATATTTTTTAAAAAGCTGTATACATGTTTCCAACTATGACACCATCTCCCCAGATAATAACCTGGGTCCACCTGCATATTAGATGTCAGACTCAGGCAAAAGCTAGTAAAGTCATGGGCCCTCTGGAATATACCTAAAACAGACCTCCTAGATTTTTCCAAAATGGAAACCCCAATCTTCATCTGCAATATTTCAGCCTTTAGGTTCATGATTAGTCAGCAGTTTGTTCTGCATTATATCTTAATTCTTTTTCAGCCAGCAGGTTCCACATGATACCATGATGCCAACCCGACTTCCTTGGGCAGAGGACCCCACCATGTGTCTTGGAGCCCCACCTCCCCAGATCCTTGCCCCACTAGGGAAAGAGAGAAACAGACTGGGAGTATGGACTGACCTGCCAATGCCCATGTTCAGTGGGGAAGCAATTACAGAAGCCAGACCTCCCACCTTCTGCACCCCACAATGACCCTGGGTCCATACTCCCAGAGGGATGAATAACAGGGAAGCTATCAAGGAAAAGAATTGGAGCTCTGAGGGTGGGCAATGTGTGGAAATGTACCCCTATGGTCTTGTTAATGTTTCCATTTTATAAATAAAAAATAATTTAAAAACTGTACACATGTACAGTTACTATCTTGTCACTCAACATTTCCTCGCAGTAAAGTGATTTGAAAGAACTTATAGTTATTATCTATAAAAGGACTGATCATATGGCAGATATTTAGCCCTGACCAGAGCAGAACTTCTGAAGAATGTCACTGAATGGCCAAGAGAACTCTCTGAGCCCCTATCTCTAATGCCACAATTCAGCCACTGAAACTCAGAGAAAAGGATGAAGAAAGAGATCTAAACTGAGCTAAAATCTGAAATGACTGAACAAAGTACCAAGTGTCTGAGAAAACCTGGAACTGGCCAGACTAACTACTCTGCCACATGTAAAAGGGAGGTTCAATTCTTACATAGAGGATATTAGAGAAAATTACATTATAATTATATCTCTAATTATATCTCCTCTCTCTCTTATTTTTACTAGAAAATACCTTCCTCCTCAGATATATGAAAGAAATGAATTTAGCATGGTGAATAGAAGGTAAAGAAGAGGCTGATTGAAAGGTTGTTATTGGGGCCGGGTGGTGGTGCACCTCGTTGAGCCTACATGTTACAGTGTGCAAAGACCTGGGTTCAAGCCTCTGGTCCCCACCTGTAGGGGGAAAATTTCACAAGTGGTGAGGCAGGGATAGGGATGTCTCTCTGTTTCTCTCCTTCTTGATTTATGGCTGTCTCTATCCAATAATAAATAATAATAATAAAAGAAAAAAGTTGTTACTGTCTTGGTATTCAGTGTTTTCATCAGGATACAATGATCTAAAAGGCTTTCATGAGAGGAGAGACCTAGAAAGTGTCAAAATCTATTCAAGCATTGACACCTGTGTTCTTTTTTATATGAATTTCTGAGACCACACATTCATTCCTTGACAGTATCTTCCTATGAAAAGGAATGCGCATTGGGTAGCAGAAGGTCCCAAGGTACAAGCATCTCTTCTCTGCTCCCCAAAACCCACCTTTCTTGGGTTGTAGTTCCCTCTGTCTCAGTGCTGCTCCTGACAGAAGGGATTTGGAATGCAGGCAAATCCTGAAGTCTTGAAGGGTGTGAGTAAGATCATTAGATCTGGTCAACTTTATGATTTTGTCAGGAGAAAAGAGTCAGATCTTTCAGCAGATGAACCTACCAGCTTACATAGTCAACTTTGTTTTTTCTCCATAACACTTTTATTTCTACTTTTTTTTTTTTTTTTTTTTAATTTTCACCAGGGTTGGCACTGGGGCTCAGTGCCTGCATGACGGATGACTCCACTGTTTCCAGTAGCTTTTGTTTTTGTGTGTGTGTGTGGATTGAAACAAAGAAATTGAGAGGGAAAAGGGAGATTGGGAGAGAGGAAGAGACTTTTGCAGCATTGCTTCACCACAGCAGACCCATCATATCAATGTTCTGTCTCTCCACCCTCCCATCTCCCAAAGATAACCACTGTAGTTCTCACAAGTCTTAGAAACAGTTTGCTTGCTGCTTTTTTTTTTTTTTTTTTTGCAAGTTTATGTGTTCTCTAGATTCCACATATGAGTGAAACCATCTGGTAGTTCGCTTCCATCTCTACTTATTTGACTAAGCATAATCACCACCAGTTTCGTCCATTGGGTCCCAAAGGACACAATATCATTTTTTTAATTGCAAAATAGTAGTCCATGGAATGTATATCCCATATCTTCTTTTAGCCAGTCATCTGTTGATGGGCATTTAGGTTGCTTCCACTCTTTAGCTATTGTGTTTCATCACTTCTAAAACTTCCCCTCAGAAGGTGGTGACTGGGGACTTAAACCCCATCCTCGCTCTTGGTACTGTGTGTGTTCTACCAGGGACATGAACCCCTATTTATTTAAGGAATTATCCTTTGAACAGAGTCCATATCTGCACCAGGCCCTCCTATTACCCAAGTTGCCTCAGAGTAGATTGACAGTGAGCTTCAGCCTACCATACTTGCAAGTCTGATGGGACATTTTGGCTGGTGTCTCTTCTTTACCTTCTATTCACCATCCTCAAATAGCTCCTTTCATATATCTGAGGAGGAAGGTGTTTTCTAGTAAAAATAAAAGAGAGAGAGAGAGAGAGGAGATAGGAAACATAATTTTCTCTAATATCCTGTATGTAAGAATTGAACCTCCCCTGAATAGCACATCTGCTTTCTCATATGTATGGCCCACATTCAAGCCTGGTCTCTACTGCACTGGGGGTGTGGAGGGGAGCTACAGTGCTGTGGTCTCTCTGTCTCTGACTCTGCCTCTTCCTTTCTTCTTTTTTTTTTTTTCCCTCCAGGGTTATTACTGGGCTCGGTGCCTGCACAATGAATTCACGGCTTCTGGAGGCCATCTTTTCCCCCCTTTGTTGCCCTTGTTGTTGTAGCCTCGTTGTGGTTATTATTATTACCATTGTCGATGTTGTTCATTGTTGGGTAGGACAGAGAGAAATGGAGAGAGGAGGGGAAGACAGAGAAGGGGAGAGAAAGACAGACACCTGCAGACCTGCTTCACTGCCTGTGAAGCGACTCCCCTGCAGGTGGGGAGCCAGGTGCTCGAACCGGGATCCTTACACCGGTTCTTGCGCTTTGCACCACGTGCACTTAACCCACTGCGCCACCGCCCAACCCCCTATTCCTTTCTATCTGAAATGGTTGACTGGGTGCAGTGAAGTCTCAGTGACAACAAAAAAGATAAAGAACAAACAAACAAACAAAAACTTCTTGCAAGTCATTCTTGCGAGTCTCAGGAGTATATTCATTGGCCTGTCTTGGGCCATGACCATCCCTGAAACAGTTGCTCAGGCCAGAGAGATACAAGGCTCTGATTGGTCTGCCTTAGCCACCAGCCACCCAGATACTCAGGGAAAGAGTTAACCTGGACTGAGAAACAGAAAGGGTACTCCCTCGAATTGGGCTGTTCCTAAGAGATGGGATGAGATGCCAGGTGGGATACAATCAACAGTTTTGTTTTGTTTTGTTTTAAATTCTGAGTCCAGGACTCTTTGAAAGAGATCTACCAGTATAGCTTTCCTTGCACATATGCAGATATAGAGATAGAGATAGAGACAGAGACAGAGATAGATAGAGATATTTCCCTCCCTTTTGGGGGGCAGGAAAGGTATTTATGTATTTTAATGAAGACAGGAAGATTATGAGCAGCACACTGCTCAGTTGTAGTGTATCAGGTGCACTATCACTGTGCTATCTCCCAGACTCTATTTATCTGTCTTATGCTCATACTGGTCTAAGATTCAGAGAGTTTGAGTATCTCCCCTGGAGCAGAGTGGCCCTGTGTTTGACCTGGGACTACAATGTGACCTGGTCTCCTCTTATTAGACCTGCTATGCCAATGCTCTTCCTCTCTGCCTGAAGTT
The DNA here is from genome assembly GCF_950295315.1 of Erinaceus europaeus. NCBI lineage: Eukaryota > Metazoa > Chordata > Mammalia > Eulipotyphla > Erinaceidae > Erinaceus > Erinaceus europaeus. The sequence continues at coordinate 178,226,218 of NC_080163.1, forward strand.
CTGACACTAAGGAGATTGTTCTTGTTTCAAAAAAGAGAGGAAAAATTGGCACTAGCCATGAGTTGAGACGACTTGATAAAATATTTCTTGTTTTCTCAAGTTTACATAGACCAAGTTTTCACTGTTGCTATGGGGTGGGTTGGCAGAGAGATGAAAATAAATCTGTGTAATTTTTTTTCTATGCGTCGAGTCTATTTCCACTTGCTTCTCGCGCGTGCACACACACACAGACGCACACACACACACACACACATGCCCACACATATAGGCTTTAATAAAATACTTAAACCCCTTTAATGCTCTCTGTGGAAGGAATAAATATGTACTGTACTTTCAACTTCTGTTCTTTGAAATACCATATGGTCTGCACTGTGAGCTTAAAATACTCTGGTGAGCAAATGCTTTCATGCATCAGATAGCCAGGTGGAGTTTTCCCCGCCAATCTCACAAGGTTAATTAATCCTTTAAAATACAGCATGGAGAGGTCCTTGCGTCAGGAATGGGTGCTGTCAGAGGGAGGTGGCCCCTTGGCCTGCACAGGGGCTGAGAAGAGAGTACAAAGGCATTGGGCAAGGTGGGCTGGGCTGCTGTCCGCCGATGGGGCCTTTGATGAGCAAGCTCAGTCACTCAGATACTCACAGTTTGCATCCTGCATAATCAGGGATAACAGGCTGATGGTTTGCATGAATAACTAAGTTTGTCATTGTGGTTAATTTTCCCTCAAAAAGAGGCCCCCCATCTCTCTGGCGCAATGCATATTTATAAAGGGCAGGGGAAGAAGGCAGAGGGGGGCTGGGTGGGGACCAGTGTGTTCCAGGGATGTGGGAGGGCTGGCTGGGGAGCCTGGGAGGCTGGGTCTTTGCCAGGGGTGGTGGCTTGCAAGAGGGCACAGAGCTCTGTGGGCTTAGTAGGGAAGGGGCTGCCAGAAAGTGGAAAGTAGGAAGAAAGGAATTGGGAAGAGCAGTATAGTCAGGTTTGTCAGAGCAGATCTGACTTTTCCTCATCTCCTGTTTTGGCCCTAGTATCCTTCCATACAGGGAGCATGTGGGCCACCTAATCCAGACCCCAGGATTCCCAAAGGACTGTCATTTATTCCCACACAAGGTTCTAGTTAGAGTCAGAGAGGAGGGATGGACACTAACATCCACCCAAGCCCTGTAGTCTCTGTGAGAAAATATTTGGCAGAGAAATCCTTCACTTGCCTTGTTTTGCTTTTTGTAAACATCTTAAAGAGGCTGCAGCTTATGGAACTTTGATTTGCTATCATTCCCTGATTCTTTTACAAAAGTACTAGGGCAGCAGTCAAGTGGTTCAGCCTTCCCCCTTTCCAGGCTTTTCTAAGAGCCCAGATAGAAGAACCCAGATAGTCTTAGGGATACTGCTGTTCTCCGGCAGCACCACTAAGACCTTTCATCTGCAGTGGCCAATAGGTGGCACTCCCGAGTCTTCTTCCTGGCCTCTGGCTTTCCTCCAGCTTGATGTCACTGAGCATTTCAGTGCAGGTGGTGCATCAGGATCCCAGCCTGGCATCCAGGACCTGGGATGGGTTGGGAAGCTGGACAGGGCAGTCTAGTGACTGTGCAGCACCCCCTCCCTGGTTCTGCTCATGTACTGCTCCCATCGTGAGCCGTAGCTGAAAGTAAGTGGACTTCATGGATGAACTGACATTTTATCTGAGGCTTAGAGAACTATAAACCGACTTCAGGCAGAAGCAACAGAATAGTCCAAGATCCAGAGAACACAGGGCCCGAGGTGTTCAAGTACTGACAGGACACTGACATGGCAGGAACAGATAATGCTGGACTGGGGGAGTCAAGATGCTGACTGGCACTGACAGCAGGACCAGGGCAGCCCAAGAGTAGAGATGGGTCCTGGGAGCACAGGTGAGTTGCCCAATCCACCCAAACCATCTCTGGGAAAGGTTATTGTTGCCACAGCTGCTTGACAGCTCACTGTACAACCCTTCTCTGCCCACCTGTCCACACCAGGCACCCACATATCTGTATCTCCCACTAACAGCAGGAGGAGCAGGATCCTGCTGAGTTGTCCTATGATGCCCCTGGGGAAGGTCAGAGTCCTGCTAACTGAATTCCCTCCTGCCCTGGTTCCTGTGGCTTTGGTGGGAAAAGGGGGTTAGAGTGTCCCAAAAAGACGTTAGGGCATTGCACAAAGGGGTTGCCACACCTGATTTTGGGCCTTTTGGAAGACGTTCTCCCCCTTTGTGGGGGAAGAAGTCAGAGAACTCCTTACCCCCGGGTTAATGGTAGATCAGAGACAGAGGACATGGCCTGAGAGCCATGTCTAAGAATGGAATATTAGATCTTTAAGGAAGCAGTCTCTAAAATAATAATAAAAATTGTATTCATTTATTTATTTATTGTATAGAAACAGAGAGAACATCCTCTACCACTTGAGGAAGATGTGTCTGGCAATGGGTGCAACCTAGAGCATTCCTAGCTTTGGCCACAGAATGCCAGCTCATACTTACAAGGATGCAGAGGTTACACAGGCTCCTGCACTAAATATAGGCCCCAGATCAAACCGATGGGGTTTACAGTTGATCATATTTATATACTTTTCCCAGATTTGGGAGCTACTTTCTTCCCTGATCCAGTTTTCTAGTCCTATTTCCAACCTTGACACTATCTCCCCAGGTAATACCTTTAGCCCACCTGCATGTTAACTGTCAGGCTCAGACAAAAACTAATAAAGCCAGTGGCCCCTTGGAATATACCTAAAATAGACCTAACTTTCCAAAATGGAAACCTCAAATCTCACCTGCTATATTCTTGCCTTTAGGTTCCAGATTATTAAACAATTTGTTCTGCTTTAAGTCTTAATGTTTTTTCAGCCACCAAGTTACAGATACTACCATGACATCAACCTGACTTCCCCAGGAAGACGACCTCACCAGTGTACCCTGGGACCTCATCTCTCCAGAGCCCTGCCTCACTAGGGAAAGATAGAAACAGGCTGGGTGTGAGTCGGGCGGTAGCGCAGAGGGTTAAGCGCAGGTGGCGCCAAACTTAAGGACTGGCAAAAGGATCCAGGTTTGAGCCCCCGGCTCCCCACCTGCAGGGAAGTCGCTTCACAGGCGGTGAAGCAGGTCTGCAGGTGTCTGTCTTTCTCTCCTCTTCTCTGTCTTCCCCTCCTCTCTCCATTTCTCTCTGTCCTGTCCAACAACAATGACATCGATAATAACTACAACAATAAAACAACAAGGGCAACAAAAGGGGAATAAATAAATAAATAAATAAAATTAAAAAAAAAAAAGAAACAGGCTGGGAGTATGGATCCACCTGCTAATGTCCATGTCCAGTGGAAAAGCAATTACAGAAGCCAGACCTTCCACCTTCTGCACCCCATCATAATCCTGGGTCTATACTCCCAGAGAGATAAAGAATAGGAAAGCTTCCAGTGGAGGGGATGGGATATAGAACCCTGGTGGTAGGAAATGTGTGGAATTTTACCCCTCTTGTTTTGCTGATATTTTCTATTTTTTATTTTATAGATAAAATAATAATAAATAAAAAAGAAACAGAACTTGAGAGCAAAGGGGAAGATAGAGAGGGAGAGATAGACACTTGCAGCACTGCTTCACCACTCATGAAGCTTTCTGCTATGCAGGTAGGGGCCTGGGGCTTAAACCTAGGTCCTTGTGCATTGTAACTTGTGTGCCCAATCAGGTGCAGCGCCACCTGGCCCCTCTGGAAGAACTCTCTTAAGGATGGAGTCAGTTGCACCAGGACTGTTTTGGGTAGAGGATGTGGCAGGTTTGTGTATGCATCACAGTGTGCACAGGGTGGGTGGGAGTAGATTTCGAAGGCCAGAACTGGATTTTTCCCCTGTAAGCGAGCCCTGCAGCCCACGTGGACAGACCCCTGCCTGAGCAACATGACATTCTGAAACAGTAAAGTGGAGCGCCGCCTTAATCACTAATTAATTAATGATGCTTCCCAAGTGGCTCCTGGAGTCCTTCTCCACTCAGAGGAAGGGAGGCTGGGGCTGCAGAGGCCCTACTCCCAGGGCTGTTGAGTGGCTAAATGGCTATAGGGATTGAATGTCCACCAAGTCACATCCGATTCTGTGTTTAACATTTAAATATTTAATTAATTCAATGTGGCAAATATTTAATTAGACAGCATCAAACCCACCATGACATCCTACTCTGCATAATTCAAAGGCAAGCTGGACTTCTGGCCCAGCTACTTGCTTTCCCCTAGCAGTACTGCTGGCCTGCCTGGTAGGAAAAGCCACAGTCTGGGACCCTGTTCTGAGACCTGGGCCCTGGTGTCACAGACACTGTGCTTCAGTTAGGCTCCAAGGAGGTTAAGGAGTAAGTAGGCGAAATTCCCACCTCCACCCAAAGAACTCTCCCCTCCTTTCCCCTTCTGCCTATCCTCCCATACCTTCTCCCTTCGTTGTTGGATAGGACAGAGAGAAATGGAGAGAGGAGGGGGAGACAGGGAGAGAGAAAGATAGACACCTGCAGACCTGCTTCACCGCTTGTGAAGCGACTCCCCTGCAGGTGGGGAGCCGGGGGCTTGAACCGAGATCCTTATGCCGGTCCTTGTGCTTTGCGCCACCTGCGCTTAACCGCTGCGCTACCGCCCGACTCCCATGGAAGTCTTTTGCATAAGCATTATGTTATTATCTTCCCCACTCTTTCTTTCTTTCTTTCTTTCTTTCTTTCTTTCTTTCTTTCTTTCTTTCTTCCTTCCTTCCTTCCTTTCTTTCTTTCTAAAAAATTTTTTTTTAATATTTTATTTTATTTATTTATTCCCTTTTGTTGCCCTTGTTGTTTTATTGTTGTAGTTATTATTGTTGTCGTTGTTGGATAGGACAGAAAGAAATGGAGAGAGGAAGGGAAGACAGAGAGGGGGAGAGAAAGATAGACACCTGCAGACCTGCTTCACCACCTGTGAAGCGACTCCCCTGCAGGTGGGGAGCCGGGGTTGGAACCGGGATCCTTATGCCCGTCCTTGTGCTTTGCGCCACCTGCGCTTAACCCACTGCGCTACAGTCCGACTCCCTCTTTCTTTTTTCTTTCTCTTTCCTTCATTCTATCATTATGCTCTCTACCCCTCCCAATTTTATAATTCTACATATATGCTTCACTAGTGCCATCAGACTATCAAACCATCCCTTCCCCTTACAGTAGTTGTTCTTGTTAGTTTTTTGTTTGTTTGTTTGTTTATATTTCATGTATGGTTAGTTTCACAACTGCTAGTCATCTTATTTTCTGGTTTACTTAGCAAAATCACTTTAAGATTCACCTCTGTTCCTATAAAAACAATTTCATATATATATATGTATATGTATATATATATATATATTTATGGCTGAGTAGCACTCTGCTGAGCTCTTTATCCAGTCACTTAGGCTGGTTCTATGTGTTAACTGCTGTGAATAATGCTGCTTTGAACTTTAGATCTTTTTGAATTAATGTTTAGATCTTTTTGAATTAATGTTTTCATATTTTTTCAGATAAATAATTAGTAGTGGTTTTGTTCAGATCATATGGTAGCTCTAATTTCATTTTTAAAGGAATATCCATATCAGGTTCCATAGAGACTCCACCACAAACGGTGTATGAGTTCTTTTTTTCCCCACACCCCACCAACATTTGTTTCTAGTCTTTTTTATATAGCCCACTCTTACTGGTGTGAGTTGATATGATTCTGACAAAGTATCCACAGTCATTCAATGAAGAAAGGAAAGTCTCTTCTGGGGTACTGGGGTGGGGGGTGGAGAAAGGAAAGAAAGCAGATCATTACTTAACACCATACACTCAAATTAAAAAAAGAATTCAAGACTTCAATAGAAGATATGAAACCACGAAATACATAGGGAGAAAATATAGGTGATATATTCCTGTACAACAGCCCCAGTGAGGGAGTCTGGCAGTAGTGTAGTGGGTTAAACGCATGTGGCACAAAGCTCAAGGACCAGCATAAGGATCCTGGTTCAAGCCCCTGGCTCCCCACCTGCAGGGGAGTTGCTTCACAAGCGGTGAAGCAGGTCTACAGGTGTCTTTCTTTCTCTCCCTCTCTGTCTTCCCTTCCTCTCTCCATTTCTCTCTGTCCTACCTAAGAACAATGACATCAATAACAACAACAATAATTACAACAACAGTAAAAAAAAAACAAAACAAGGGCAACAAAATGCTGGGAAATTGTGCCGATGCAGTAACATCTGCCATGTTGTCCCCTCAGGCTACTGTTAGTTTCCGCGAGAGTTGGGACACCATTCTGGTGAAAGCTGCTCCTATAAAAGCCTTTCTTCTTCCGCACCTCGCTCTCTTGCCAGCGCTTCACTCCGGTGTTCAGACGCAGGAAAGGTTACTGCGTGAGGCGGCCATTTTCGCTACCTCTACGTGGCCCAACCTGTTTCTCTAGCACCCAACTCTGAGGTGCCAGCGCAAATAAAGATTTGTGTTTCCTCTTTGCTCCGGACCCCTCCTCTCTCTCTTCTCTGTGGCCCACGCACAACAACAACAAAAGGGAAAATAAATAAATATTTTTAAAAAACCAGCCCCAGGGATATCTTTGAGGATTCAATTCTAATAGTTAGGAAGATAGAAACAAAAATAAATGGAGGGAGGGTGGCCAGATCTCCCTTTTCCACCCACCCACCCCCCACTCACTACCACACACAATTCACAAGGACCTAGATTCCATCTCTCCAACCACCATATAAGACCGCCCCCAAAGGAGAAGCTTTATGAACAGTGGAGCAATTCTGTGGTGTTTCTCCTTCTCTTTGTCTCTCTTTCCCTCTCTATGTTTAACTTTCTATCTGAGAGGGTAAAAAAAGGTCCGTGGGAGCTATGGAACAATGCAGACATGACATCCCTGTTGGCCAAAAAAAGGACTACATGAAATCAAAAACCTTTTGTATAGTGAAAGAAATGACCACATAGGACAAAATGGCAGCCTACAGAATATGAGGGGCTAGGGGTTCATCTCTGAAATAGAGTATCAATACAACTCAACAGCAAAAATACAAGCAACCCAATCAAAAAATAGATGAAAGATTGGAGTAGGAAATTTTCCAGAGAAGATATACAGATGATTCACAGGCCCATGACAGACCCAAAATGTTCATTACTGCTTATGATTGAGGAAATATGCATAAAAAGCAAAACTAGAGTTTTTTTTTTTTTCCTTTCCAACAGAAGCTCAAAATTTCTGGGACTCTTTCTGATGGGCTCGGCTTTGGGTCTAATGGTCATTCCTGAACCATTCACTATACTCACAGTATGTCATTCACGTAAGTGTCAGGCATGGTACCATGCTAGTTACTGGAACACAGAAAAAAAAAAAAAAAAGACTTCACAGATGTTCAACTAGATGAGTTAATGTAACCTATACTTTAGGAAGGGGTGGGAATACCACCCTCAAGGTCATGGTAAGAGCTGTCCATGTAACCAGGGTTTCCATTCTGGGGGTCCAGCATGGAACTTTAAAAGCGTTGGTGTGTGGGGCTGGGTGGTGGCACACCTGGCTGAGTACACATTTCAATGTGCAAAGACCCGGGTCTGCAGAGGGAAAGCTTTGCAAGTGGTGAAGCAGGGCTGCAGGTGTCTCTCTGTCTCTCTCCCTCTCTATATTCCCCTTCCCTCTCAATTTCTGGCTGTCTCTATCCAATAAATAACTAAAGATAATTTTAAAAAAATTTAAGTGCTTGTGTGGTGACGCAGTGGTTCAGTGGCAATACATGGGAGTTACATGGGTGAGGTCCCAGAGTTTGATTCCTGGTACCACATATACTTGAGCGATTCTGTTGTCTCAGTTCCTCTTATTAAAATACACCTTTTTATTTTATTTATTTTTTTTCAAAATGTTTGTGTGAGCTGGAGAGGTAACAGCAGTTACACAAAGACATACATGCCTGAGGCTTTGAGGCCCCAGGTTCAATCCCTGACACCACCATAAATCAGAGATCAACAGTGCTCTCTTCTTAAAAAGAAAAATAATAATAATAATAAATAATGGATACTGGTGCTGAAATCCCTACCCTCACTATGGAGATTTGGATTAGTTGGTATAAAGGCTGCAGCTATGTTAGGAACTTCCTAGGCAATTCTAATGGGTCACTTATCCTCCGGCTAGAATGCCCTGCCTCTCATGGCTACTCAGCACACACTCAAAGACAGGTGAAGCCTTTCTTCTTGCTACTCCTCCTCATTTCTGCCTTCCCATAGTGCTGACAGAGGCCTGTAGGGGAGCACTGGAGGGAGGGGGAGAAAACAGACTGAGCCCTCTCAGCTTCCGGTTACTTGCTGGAGTCTCTCCCACCTTTGCCTATGTCTCCCCTATCTCACAAGTGGGAAGCTGGTCATCTGAGTGATTCTGCTGGTCTCCAGAGACCTAGTGGACTACATATCTGTGCAGTCTCGTAAGATACCTCTCCAGCACTGGGCAGATGGGTGACAGTGTTCCAGTTCCCTTATTGTGATCCTCAAAGGTGGCAGAAGATGCCAGCAACTGATCTGCATGGGTGTTGTTCAAGAAAAAGAAAAAAAGAAAAGAAAAAAGACATGTACATGTGACGCTTGTTGAAGGTGGCAAGGTAGATTTTATTCAAAGAGGGGACCACTGCAATGGAATCTTGAACTGGAGATGAGAGACTGGCCTCAAGTCTAAACACAACACAGAAAAAGTGAGACTTTATAACCAAGAGACAGGTATTGGTCAGTGGGTGACAAATAACTACTAAGAAGAAAGAAGTATTATGGAATTGACCTAATAGGATTCTTGCAGAAGTCAGGCCACAGCCATCAGACTGTCCTGGGAAGTGGGAGATGAGGAGTGTAAGCAGATACTAAAAGGTGGTCAGATGTTGAGGGTAAGGAGTTGTGGTTAAATGAACATAGCAGGATTCTTGCTAAAACTGGACAATGACAACACAAAGTCCATCAGTTGTGGTCTAGTTGCCAAGCTGAATTTGGTTGAGAGGAAATTCTTTATCACTGACAAGGGAACCCTGCCCATGCAGAGTCTAGAAAACTGGCAGCCCATCCAAGAGAACCATGGAAACTGAGGGAAGATAGTCCGAAGTGGAAATCAGTCCAGAGGCTCTACTGGGAATGGAAAAGACAGATAAGTTCTCCTGGATGTGAGGGAGATCAATTCTTTTAAAAAATTTTTATTTATTTATTATTGCATAGAGACAGAAATTGAGAAGGTAGGGGAGACAGAGAAGAGAAGGAGAGAGACAGAGACACCTGCAGCCCTGTTTCACCACTTGTGAAGCTTTCCCCCTGCAGGTCGGGACTAGGAGCTTGAACCTGGGTCCTTGTGCACAGTAATGTGAGTGCTTAATCAGGTACATCAACACCAGACCCCCAGATCAATTCTTTAATTAAATAAAATTCTTGTGACCTGGGAGCAGGCTAGCACCAGACTCACGCATAAAGTTCTGAGTTCATCCCTGGCATCACATATGCCTGAGTGATGCTCTGTTTCTTTCTCTCTCTCTCTCTCTCTCTCTCTCTCTCTTTCATCCTCTATCCTTCTCTCTCACTACCAAAATAAAAAAAAATCTTTTAAAAAAATGCTTAAGGAGGTTATCTTGGGGTGGGGGGCTTAGGAAGAAATTATTTTAAAAAATAGATTTCTCAATTTAAAAGCTGAATCCATAAGCTCAGACAAGGAGTGATCCTTGCAGAGAAATAAGTTAGTGTCCTGGGAGTTTAAGTAGAAGAAAATCTCATCTCATTTCAAAACTAGAAAGAGATTTAGAGGACAAATCCAGACAATCTAACATTCAAAGGAGAAGGATTCCAGGAAAAAAAAAGAGTGAGAGAGAGAGCAAGTGTATAAAAGGAAAACAATAATTGAACAATTAATTAAAGAAAAATTTCTGAGCTGAAGAAAGCCTTGATTAAAGGGGCTCAAAGAGTTCCAGGAAGGATTAATTAAAACGACATATACTTAGACCCTGGTGTAATTCTTGAATTATAACGTTCCAGACAAAAAAAAGAGAGAGCTTCTTAAAGGAAAGAAAAATCAGGTTCGTATTGACTTTCTTCTCTGACATCCTGACACTCAATCAAAAATGTGACTTCAGACTCTTGTGGGACAAGGACAGTAATTCAAGAAGCCTCATCCTAAGTTCAACCTGGGGCAATGGCAAGAGGTTTCAGAGCACACAAAATCTTGTATCCTAACTGAGGAAAACGTTGGAGAGATATTATAGCCAAAATCAGATGAATTGGGCCACAGTAAGGGAAATCAATGATAGAAACTGAATCCAGAATCATTTCAGCACAAGTCAGACACTGGAAATGGGGAAAGAGGTGTCAAGTAGCAAAAGAACAAAAATTATTTAGTGACTTTCATTGTAACAGGAAGAAAAACATCTGGATGAAAGGGTACAATTCTTTGAAATTGTCATTATGAAGATTTTACAAATATGCTCCAGGAGGTGGCACAGTGGATAAAACATTGGACTCTCAAGCAAAAGGTCCCAATTTCAATCCCTGGAAGCACATATTTTCGTCTGGTTCTTTCTCTAACTCCTCCTATCTTTCTCATAAGTACATATACATATACATATACATATACATATACATATACATATACATATACATATACATATACATATACATATACATATACATATACATATACATATACATATACATATACATATACATATACATATACATCCACTGGCCTGAGAAGTGGTTCCATGAGTATAGTGCTTGTGAATGTATGTATGGGGCCCTGGGTTCTATCTCTGCCACCAGAAATATCAGGCTGGTACTCTGACTTCTCTCTCTCAAAAGAAATTAACCATTGGGAGTCGGGCGGTAGCGCAGCAGTTAAGCGCAGGTGGCGCAAAGCACAAGGACCGGCATAAGGGTCTTGGTTCAAGCCCCCAGCTCCCCACCTGCAGGGGAGTCACTTCACAGGCGGTGAAGCAGGTCTGCAGGTGTCTATCTTTCTCTCTCCCTGTCTCCCCCTCCTCTCTCCATTTCTCTCTGTCCTATCCAACAACAAAGCATCAATAACAACAACAATAATGACTACAACAATAAAACAACAAGGGCAAAAACAAAGGGAAAATAAATAAATTAATTAATTAAAAAAAAAGAAATTAACCATTAAAATAAAGATGCCCACTGCCAGGAGCCAAAACCTTAGCTAAGTCTCTCACATAACTGGTGAGCGGACATTCCGATCATTGGAACTGAGATTACCATCTAGCTGTTTGGAAAGTTGCTCACCCACCTCTCTCCCCCCACTACCTTAGCAGAACTTCCTCATGGTGTGTGCTTAAAATGCGGCTGCAAAATAAAATTTTCAGAGCTTGATCAGACCTCATGACTTGCTCTCGTTCTTCGTGTCTCTTGTCCCCTCCATTCTCTTGCCCCCTACCCTAGGTTTCCGTCGATAACCCTGCAGGCCAGGGCAGCCCACAAGTTCTTCGATAATGCTTCCTTTAAGAGGTGGAGCTTAATTCTCTTTCTAAGGAGTGTAGGATGAATTTAATGACTTACTTCTGACCAACAGAATGTAACAGAGTAGTGGATGTGACTTTGTCCCATATGACATATTTTCCTCCCCCTCACTTTATTGGGAGAAATCCTATGGAGACCCACCTGAAGCTTTCTGCCAGTGACCAAGTGAACTTGTTAGAGGACCCTTCAAACCCAGTCAAGCTCTCACTGACTGTAGTCTTGGCTGATATTTGGTTATAGCCTCATGGGGGACCCTGAGCCAGGACCACCCAGCTAAGTCACTCCTGCATTGCTTGTCCACAAAAGTTGTAAAAGAATAAATGTGGGCAGAGGGTAGACAGCATAATGGTTATGCAAACAGACTCTCATGCCTGAGGCTCCAAAGTCTCAGTTTCAATACCCTACACCACCATAAGCCAGAGCTGAACAGTGCTCTGGTTAAAAAAAAAAAAAAAAAGAATAAATGTTCCTTGTTTTAAGCAGCTATGTATGGGGTAATTTGTTACACAGGATAACTAGCACAATCTGTAAATATATAAATAAATAAGTGCATTTTCTATGGCTACTGGGGATGAGAAGGTAACCATGATTGGGAGTGAAAAGTACCACCAAACTTCCAAATCATTAGGGGAAAAGAATGATGAGAAATCTGAGCAAGACAGCAAAAGCAAGTCACTGGGAAAATAACAGGAAACATAAACCCAAAAAACATTTAATAAAATGAGTAAGCACACACAGTAAGATCAAAGTTAAACTCTATGTGGTCTATGACAATCCATTATGAATTTTCTCATCACACCGAAAAAAAAAAAAAGAAGAAAAAAGAAATTAAATTCAAGTAGGTATTGTTTACAGTGAGACACTTCTAAAAGACCAGAAGTATTGAAAATTAACTGTGAGCAAACAGGTATCAGACAAGTGCAGACAGAAAGCAAGAATGACAGCAGGCGTAAGGATCTCTGTTCAAGCTCCCGGCTCCCCACCTATAGGGCAGTCGCTTCACAGGTGGTGAAGCAGGTCTGCAGGTGTCTCTCTTTCTCTCCCCTCTCTGTCTTCCCCTCATCTCTCCATTTTTCTCTGTCCTATCTAACAATGACGACATTAATAACAACAACAATAACTACAACAACAATAAAAAGGGCAACAAAAGGGAAAATAAATTAATATAAAAAAGTTTTTAAAAATTTTAAAAAAGAAAATAGCTATTGTCAAAAACACTTTTGGGGTGATTTCTTTTGCAGAAATAAGATAACAGGGGTGGTGGTGGTGGCAGGTGGTGTCATTTCCCAGTAGAGCACACACATTACTATTGCAAGGGCTTGAGTTCGAGCAAGCAGAAGTTTCACCAGCAGCGCTACAGCAATGCTTTCTCTCTCCCATGCACTCTCCCTCTTTAATCCCATCTGTTTCTATCAGAAAAAGAAAGAAAAAGGGAGATGGGGAAAGCACCAGGGGTGGTGGAATAATGGTGCAGACACTGAAATCCAGTGAAAAATCTGGTGGTGGAGGGGGAAAAAAAGGAATAGATAAGCCACCCCATTTATAAATAAGGAAGTAGGTTGGGTAATTTGTTCAAATTTTCAGTAAGAGGTTAAGCTTCTTGAATCCAGGTACCAACAAACTAAATCTTTATCAAGTTGATCATCACTCAAATATTCCTCCCAGTTTGCATTTAGAATCAATTTGCAACCTAGAGAAGTACATCAACATTTTGATGGTTCTATAGAATACAATGCAAGAAAATTTCCAAGTGAAACCATACCTCCCAAAATGTATAATTTTATGAACACCTATATGCAGTATTTTAAATTTGGTATTCTAAATAATTATATTTGGATTTTATTTTTAAAAGTGAGGTTTGAGAAATTTTAGGATCACATGCAAAGCCACAGACGATACACTTCTAAATATATATCTATAATTGTATATACTATATATATAATTACATATATTTAATTATTGAGTCAAAGACTGTTACTTGTCACCCATCCAATATTCATTCTTCTCAACTGACAACCCAACTCTGTTGAGGATGGTAACGTGTTCAGTTAGAAATATGCTCATGTTCCGCCTTCCACGTGGCAGCAGCCACGTGACTGACTATGTTTTGACCTATAAACTCTAAAAGGAAATCAATATGTGGGTCTTCTGTGAGAGTTAGTTTTCCTGAAAAGTAAAAGGCAAACTGAGTCAGTGTGAATGCTTTTACTCTGAATCATGCCCCTTGCTCCAGTTGGAACAGGGCTTTTGTGTCTGGAGGTGCTACAGCCATCTTGAAAATGTGAGGAATGACAGAAAGAAGAAAGATAAACATTTCTGGTTCTTTCTATGAACAATGGCACCTCCATTTGCCTTTTTTTTTTGTCATATAAGAAAAATAAGCTCTTAGCTTGTTTAAGTTGCTAAATTGGGTTTCTGTCAAATGCAATGCTGACTGATATAAAGAACAAAGGATTAAGAGAGGCCCTTGGGTTGCATTGCAAGAGACAAATGTGAAGTGAAGGGTGTCTTGTGCTATTGCACAGTTTTAATGGAAGCATACTTCCAGCAAGTCAACACACACAATTTAACCTTCATGGGCTGGCTTTTTTCATTCTTTTTACTTCAGAGAGAAACAAAGAAGCATGACCCAGAGCTGTGAACAGACAGCAGAGCATAAAGAGATTCCCTGTGCCAGGGGAATTCCCTATGGAGTCAGGTTACCTCCATGGCAAGATACTTGCACTACCACATGAGTTATCTTCTGGCCCTGAATATGTTATTTTTTAAATTTATTTCTTATTTAAGAAAGGATAAATTAACAAAACCATGGGGTAGGAGGGGTACAACTCCACACAATTCCCACCACCCAATCTCCACCCTGATAGCTTTCCCATTCTCTATCCCTCTGAGAGCATGGACCCTGGGTTGTTGTGGGTTGCAGAAGGTGGAAGGTCTGGCTTCTGTAATTGCTTCCCCGCTGAACATGGATGTTGACTGGTCGGTCCATACTCCCTGTCTGCCTCTCTCTTTCCCTAGTAGAGTGGGTCTCTGGGGAAGCAGAGCTCCAGGACACAATGGCGGGGTCTTCAGTCCAGGGAAGCCTGGCTGGCATCCTGATGGCATCTGGAACCTGGTGGCTGAAAAGAGAGTTAACATACAAAGCCAAACAAATTGTTGAGCAATCATGGACCCAAAGGTTGGAATAGTGGAGAGGAAGTGTTGGGGGGGGGGGGGGTACTCACTGCAAACTCTAGTGTACTTCTGCTTTCAGGTATATATTTTGCACTAGTTTATGGATACATGTGAACATATGCTCTCTCTCACAGAACCTGGAAGACTCAGTCAGTGTTTTAAAAACTTTGAGACATACAATTAATTTTCCCCCTCTCATATTAATTAACTAGTGATTTATATGACTTCAATTTACTAGGAGTGTACATAAACACCATTCCCACCACCAAAAGACTGTGTCCCAACCACCCACCACCCCCCACTGGCCCAGGAAGTTGCATGTCTACCCCTCACCACAGGGTTTTTCCTTTGGTGCCCTACTTTCAATTTAGTCAGATCCTGCTTTTAGTTTCCCTTTCACATCTTCTTTCTTAACTTCTGTTGATGAGTGGGATCATTCCATACTCATCTTTATCTTTCTGATTTAGCTCACTTAACATAATTCCTTCTAGCTCTGTCTAAGATGGGTCAGAGAAGGTGGGTTCATTGTTCTTGATAGCTGTATAGTATTTTTTTGAATATGTAATTTTAAAGCAAACTTTTCATCAAGTATAGCATACATATGAGAAGGCACGCTCACTTTGTTCTAAAAATCATGACATTGAGGTCTGGAAGGGTGGGGCCCTGGGTAGGGTGTTGGATTCTCAAGCATAAAGTCCTGAGTTTGATATCTGGCAGTTCATGTACCAGAGTGATGCCTGGCTCTTTCTCTCTGTCCTTTCATCTCTCTTGTTAGTATAAAAATAAAATCTTTAAAAATATATTGCATCATTGCATTTATATATTCAATTTTGTCAAGCACTGGAAAATCTTTTCACAATTTTTAGTTTTATCTCTTACTATATGTCAATAGAACCTCAAGTAGTGAAAACTGAAATCAGATCAAAGGTAAATGAACTCAAATACGATTACTTAAAAATAAAACATACGGGGCCAGGTGGTGGTGCACCTGGTTGAGTGCACCTATTACAATGCACAAGGTCCCGGGTTCAAGCCCCCCGGGTCTCCACCTGTAGGGGGAAAGCTTTTTGAGTGGTGAAGCAGTGCTGCAGGTGTCTCTCTGTCTCTCTCTCCCTCTCTATCACCCCCTTTCCTCTCAATTTTTGGTTGTCTCTATCCAATAAATAAAGATAATAAAATAAATAAATAAATAAAACATACACAATCAAATAGACTCTCAAGTCTGATCTTGAAAAAAATAGAGAAAAAGAAAACAACAACAAAACAAAAATATTCTTTTAAAAGGTTAAGAAATAGTTATAAACCTCACAGTATGAATCTTATGCCTGTTCACAATCTAGAGGGAAAAAAAAATCAGAGTCTAAAAAATAGATAGACTACAGGAAGAGGTAGATAGCATAATGGTTCTGCAAAAGACTTACATGCCTGAGGCTGCAAAAGTCCCAGGTTCAAGCCCAAGCATCACCATAAGCTGAGCAGTGCTTTGATCTCTCTGTATGTAACTTCCTCTCTGTATCTGAGCAGTGCTTTGATCTCTCTGTATGTAACTTCCTCTCTGTATCTGAGCAGTGCTTTGATCTCTCTGTATGTAACTTCCTCTCTGTATCTCTCTTATTAAAATAAATTAATCTGGGAGTTGGGTGGTAGTGCAGCACATGGCACAAAGCACTAGGACCTGCGTAAGGATCCTGGTTCCAGCCCCTGGCTTCCCACCTTCAGGGGGTGGTCCACTTCACAGGCAGTGAAGCAGGTCTGCAGATGTCTATCTTTCTCTTCCCCTCTCTGTCTTCCCCTCCTCTCTCCATTTCTTTCTGTCCTATCCAACAACGAGGACAACAATAATAACACAACAATAAAACAACAAGGGCAACAAAAGGGAATAAATAAATACTTAAAAAAACCAAATAAATATTTTTTAAAAATTAAATTAATCTAAAAAATTGGTATTTTAGTAAAGCCCCCTATTTAGAGACATGACATATTTTGCAAATAATGCCTTCACTATTCTTCTTAAAGAATATTTTTATTAGGGGGCTTGGTGATGTCATACCTGGTTCAGCACACAGGTTACCATGTGCAAAGACCTGGTTCAAGCCCCCAACCCCCACCTGCAGAGGGAAATCTTCACAAAGGTGAAGCAGAGCTGCAGGCGTTTCATTTTCTCTCCTCTCCCCTCTCAATTTCTCTATATAATAAATATGTGTGTATGAAAATATAGTAATTAAAAAATAAAAGACTTCAGGGCAGCTTTGCATGGGTTAAAGACAAATCATAGGTTTACTACATTTTGGGACAGCGGAACGGAAGGGTATTATTTAGGTACAGCAAGATAGGCAAAGTGGCAAATATCAGCTAGTTCTTATGGCCTTAAAGGTGTGAGTCTTTTAATCTAGTTTTACCAGAGCTGAGCTCCACGTATACAGGTCCCATGATGGGCCTTGGGGACTAGAGCAAGCCCCAGAGCAGAGAGTTGCAGTTAAGGTCGCAGGAACAGAGGCAGGAAAAGAGGGCCAGACTTCCGGAAGCCTGGCGTTTAAGTAAGTTAGGATGCACCCGCAATCCCTTGTGGTTAGTATAAATTCATACTATGCTCTTAGGCTGAGGTCAGCTGTATGCTAATGACAGTCATCCGCCTCAGCCATATGCTAATTATGTCCAAAATCCAATTCACATGCTGTCACAACACAAAAAGAAAATTTAAATAAATATATTTATTAATAATTTGATAATTGTTTACAGTATTATAAGATTAAAAGGGTTTAGTTCTTTTTTTTAATTATTATTTTGTTTACCAGAACACTGCTCAGCTCTAGTTTATGGCGGTGTGAGGGATTGAAGCTGGGACTTTGGAGCCTCAGGCATCAGAATATCTTTGCATAACCATTGTGCTATCTACCCCGCCCTCAAGGGTTGGTTCTTAACATCCACCACCAAAGTTCTTTTTTTATTTTATTTTTTATTATTTATTTATTTATTTATTTTATTTATTTAAGAAAGGATTAATTAACAAAACCATAGGGTAGGAGGGGTACAACTCCACACAATTCCCACCACCCAATCTCCATATCCCACCCCCTCCCCCGATAGCTTTCCCATTCTCTATCCCTCTGGGAGCATGGACCCAGGGTCATTGAGGGTTGCAGAAGGTAGAAGGTCTGGCTTCTGTAATTGCTTCCTCACTGAACATGGGCGTTGACTGGTCGGTCCATACTCCCAGTCTGCCTCTCTCTTTCCCTAGTAGGATGGGTCTCTGGGGAAGCTGAGCTCCAGGACACATTGGTGGTGTCTTCAATCCAGGGAAGTCTGGCCGGCATCCTGATGACACCTGGAACCTGGTGACTAAAAAGAGAGTCAACATACAAAGCCAAACAAATTGTTGAGCAATCATGGACCCAAAGCTTGGAAAAGTGGAGAGGAAGTATTAGGGAGGTACTCACTGCAAACTCTAGTATACTTCTGCTTTCTTACTTTGGTGCCATACTCCAAACTCAGTCAATTTCTGCTTTGTGTTTCTACTTCTTTTTTTTTTACATGCATAACATTCCCCAGATTCCCATTTAGCAATACAACCCCCACTATTTCATTCATCATTTTTCATGGACCTGTATTCTCTCCACCCACCCACCCACCCCAGAGTCTTTTACTTTGGTGTAATACTCCAATTCCATTTCAGGTTCGACTTGTGTTTTCTTTTCTAATCTTGTTTTTCAACTTCGGCCTGAGAGTGAGATCATCCCATATTCATCCTTCTGTTTCTGACTTATTTCACTCAACATGATTTTTTCAAGGTCCATCCAAGATCGGCTGAAAACGGTGAAGTCACCATTTTTTACAGCTGAGTAGTATTCCATTGTGTATATATACCACAACTTGCTCAGCCACTCATCTGTTGTTGGACACCTGGGTTGCTTCCAGGTTTTGGCTATTACAAATTGTGCTGCCAAGAACATATGTGTACACAGATCTTTTTGGATGGATGTGTTGGGTTCCTTAGGATATATCCCCAGGAGGGGAATTGCAGGGTCATAGGGTAGGTCCATTTCTAGCCTTCTGACAGTTCTCCAGACTGTTCTCCACAGAGGTTGGACCAATTGACATTCACACCAGCAGTGCAGGAGGGTTCCTTTGACCCCACACCCTCTCCAGCATTTGCTGCTGTTACCTTTTCTGATGTGTGACATTCTCACAGGAGTGAAGTGATATCTCATTGTTGTCTTGATTTGCATTTCTCTGACAATCAGAGACTTGGAGCATTTTTTCATGTGTTTCTCGGCCTTTTGGATCTCTTCTGTGGTGAATATTCTGTCCAAGTCCTCCCCCCATTTTTGGATGGGGTTATTTGTTGTCTTGTTGTTGAGTCTGGTAAGCTCTTTATATATGTTGGTTATTAAACTCTTATCTGATGTATGGCATGTAAAGATCTTCTCCCATTCTGTGAGGGGTCTCTTGATTTGGGTAGTGGTTTCTTTTGCTGTGAAGAAGCTTTTTAATTTGATGTAGTCCCATAGGTTTATACTTGCCTTAGTCTTCCTTGTAATACCACCAAAGTTCTGTGCCATAGTTCTCACAATCTTAAAGATAGTTTGTCATTAATTAATTAATTAATTTGCAGATTCATGTGTTTCAATCATCTGTACTTCACAAATGAGCATAAATATCAGCAAAACTACCTTTCATCTTTTATCTTTAATTACAACTCATTCTTTTTAAATATATTTTTTAATTTCTTTATTGGGGAGTTAATGTTTTACATTCAATAGTAAATACAATAGTTTGTACATGCATAACATTTCCCAGTTTCCATATGACGATACAACCCCCACTAAGTCCTCTGCCATCCTTTTTGGACCTGTATTCCCCACCCACCCACCCCAGAGTCTTTTACTTTGGTGCAACATGCCAATTCCAGTTCAGCTTCTAATTGTGTTTTCTCTTCTGATCTTGTTTTTCAGCTTCTGCCTGAGAGTGAGATTATCCCATATTCATCCTTCTGTTAATGACTTATTTCACTTAACATGATTTTTTCAAGGTCCATTCAAGATCGGCTGAAAATGGTGAAGTCACTATTTTTTATAGCTGAGTAGTATTCCATTGTGTATATATACTACAACTTGCTCAGCCACTCATCTGTTGTTGGACACCTGGGTTGCTTCCAGGTTTTGGCTATTACAAATTGTGCTGCTATGAACATATGTATACACAGATCTTTTTGGATGAGTGTGTTGAGTTCCTTAGGATATATTCCCAGGAGAGGAATTGCAGGATCATAGGGTAGGTCCATTTCTAGCCTTCTGAGAGTTCTCTAGACTGTTCTCCACAAAGGCTGAAGCAATTGACATTCACACCAGCAGTGCAGGAGGGTTCCTTTGACCCCACAACCTCTCAAGCATTTGCTGCTGCTACCTTTTCTGTTGTATGACATTCTCACAGGAGTGAAGTGGTATCTCATTGTTGTCTTTACTTGCATTTCACTGACAATCGAAGACTTGGAGCATTTTTTCATATGTTTCTCGGCCTTTTGGATCTCTTCTGTGGTGAATATTCTGTCCATGTGCTCTCCCTATTTTGAATGGGAATATTTGTTTTCTTGTTGTTGAGTTTGGCAAGCTCTTTATATATTTTGGTTATTAACCTCTTGTCTGATGTATGGCATGTAAAAATCTTCTCTGTATCCCCGCCTCCAAAAGTCTATTAGTATTTTTTATTGTTTTGTTTTTTATATTATTTTCTCTTCTGTTGCCCTTGTTGTTTTTTATTGTTGTTGTAGTTATCATTGTTGTTGTTATTGATGTCATTGTTGTTAGATAGGACAGAGAGAAATGGAGCGAGGAGGGGACGATAGAGAGGGGGTATTGCTTAAGTTTGATAGAGACAGAAAGAAATCCAGAGAGAAGGTGGAGATAGAGAAAAATGAAGACACCTGTTTCATGGCTCACGAAGCTCTCCCCTGCAAATGGGTATTGGAGGTTGAACTCCAGTCCATGTGCTCCATAAAATTTGCAGTCAACCAGAAGTGCCACTACCCTGCCCCTCGGTAGTTGTCTTTCTCCTCCTCACATTAATATTCTTTTCAAAATATTTATTTTATTTTTGGGGAGGAGAGCACTGTTCAGCTCTGGCTTACAGTATTGCTGGAGATTAAACCTAGGAATTTCATGTCTCAGTTATGAAAGTCTATTGCACTATATTTCTCCCCAACCCTAATGCCTTTTTAGTTATTTTAAATTGTATATATATATATATATGATAGAGAGAGAAATTGAGAGGGAAGTGGAGAGAGAAGGAGAGAGAGAGAGAGTGCTGCACTGCTTTACTACTCAAGAAGCTTTCCCCCTGCAGTTGGGGACCAGGGGCTTGAACTGGGGTCCTTTTGCACTGTAATATGTGTGCTTAACCAGGTGTGCCACCACCTGGCCCCTTCTACTGACTTTTTAATAACTTCTAAAAGCTATCTCTTTATAAAAAAAAATAAATGTTAACCCAAAGCTCATCTGCTATATTCTTACCTCTAGGTTCCTGACTATTACACAATTAGTTCTGCTTTATATCTTAATGCTTATAGCCACCAAGTTGCAAATGTTACCATGATGCCAACCTGACTTCCCTGGGCAGACAACCTCACCATTGTGTCCTGGAACCCCATCTCTCCAGAGCCCTGGCTCACTAGGGGAAAAGAGAACAATGCTGGGAGTATGTATCAACCTGCCAACACCCATGTCCAACAGAGAAGCAATTACAGAAGCCAGACCTTCCACCTTCTGCACCCCATAATGATACTGGGTCTATAGTCCCAGAGGGATAAAGAATAGGAAAGCTTCCAATGAAGGGGATGGGGTATGGAACTCTGGTGGTGGGAACGTGTGGAATTGTACCTCTCTTATCCAACGGACTGTCGTTCAGAATTAAATTAATTAAAAAAATAAATGTTTCTAGTTGATTTTTTCCTCCTAAACATTGTCTATAAATTTTCCACAATTTCAGAAGCTTGGGTGGTGGTGCACCTGGCAAAGCACACACATTACAGTGTGCAAAGACCTAGGTTCAAGCGCCCAGTCCCCACCAACAGGAGGGAAGCTTCAAAAATGGTGAAATAGCACTGCAGGTCCCTCTCCCCCACCACCTCCCCTTTCCCCTCTCAATTTCTCTTTGTCTGGATCCAAATATAAATAAATAAAATTTTTTCCACCATTACTACTATTCCTAACAATGCATTGTGGATATTGAGAAAACCATTGATTTTGGGATATTTGTCTGCAATGTAAGAGCCTATCAAAATCTCTTTCAGATTGTGATTGATTGTTTTTCTTTTTCTTTTTTTTTTTTTTTTAACCAGAGCACTGCTCAGCTCTGGCTTATGGTGGTGCAGGGGATTGAATCTGGGACTTGAGAGGGCCTCAGGCACAAGAGTCCGTTTGCATAACCATTGTGCTATCTACCCCTGCCCTGATTGTTTTTCTTAGCATCTGGATATAAAGATAGTTTTCTACATGTAAATTAATGAAATTATTTTATGATCCAGCAATACCAATCTTAGGTATTTATCCAAAAGACACTCAAACACTAATTTGAAGGGACATATGCACCCCTATGTTCACAGCTGCATTATTCACAATAGCCAAAGAGTGGAAGCAGCCTAAATGCCCATCAACAGATAAGTGGCTAAAAAGAGTTATGGGATATATACTCCATGGGATATGACTCTGCAATCAAAAAGATAATAGTGTGTCTTTTGGGACAAAAATGGATGGAATTGGAGATGAATATGCTTATCAAAATAAGAGATGAAAGACAGCTACCAGATGGTTTCAATTTTATGTGGAGTCTATAGTACTGATATACATGAATTTGCAAAAAAAAAAAGTGGGGGGGAGGCAGGCTGCATACTTGGTTGTGTGCATATATTACCATGCACAAAGACCTGGGTTCATGCCCCTGGTCCCCACCTGCAGAGGGGAGGACTTCTACAAGTGATGAAGTAGTGCTGCAGGTATCTCTTTTTCTCTTTCCCCTCTATTTCTTCTTCCTCTCTCAATTTCCCTCTGTCCTATCAAAAGGAAAAAAGGAAGAAAGAAAAGCACAAAGAAAGAAAGAAAAGACTATGGATTAATTCATCATACAGGCACCTAGCCCCAGCAATAACCCTGTTTGAAAAAAAAAAGTATTTGCTTTTTCATTAACACAAAAAGGAAAGAGTGGGCTGTGTGGTGGCACACCTGGTTGGGCTGGGCACACATGTTGCAATGTACAAGGACCCAGGTTCGAACCCCCAGTTCCCATCTACAAAGGGAAAGCTTTGAGAGTGGTGAAGCAGTTTGCAGGTGTCTCTCTCTCAATTCTCTATCACCCCCTTCCTTCTCGATTTCTGTATCCAATAAATAAATAAATAAATAAATAAATATCTATTTATTTATTTATTTATTTGAAAAATAGGAGGAGAGAGAAAGAGCCAGACATCACTCTCATACATGTGCTACTGGGGATTGAACTCAGGACCTCATGCTTGAAAGTCTGATGCTTTATCCACTGCGCCACCTCCTGGACCACAAATAAAGATTTTTTTTTTTAAATTAAAAAATAAAAGGAAAGATCCAGGGCCTCATTCTGTCATTTGCAATGCTGAGCATCAGTGTGGGAAGCTCATGTGTATAAGCACAGAATTCTACTCAGTGCACCACCACCCAGACTGCCAGGACAGTCAATTTTCCAAAGGGTGGCAAGGGAAGCCTCTTTTTGCTTAAATCTCTTCCTGTTCTCCCACTATTGCTCCAGTCTTTAGCCCCAGTTTCTTCTCCATCTTGCTACTTAAGGCTTTGATTTTTGGAAATCAAAGCTGTAAAAAAAAAAAAAAAATCTTACAGTTTCCACTCTCACTTCTTTCCTCAGATAATGAACAAAGGATGGCCCATACTCCTGCACTGGGTGGAGGAGGAGGGAATTTGGGAAAGATAGCAGGTGAAAGAAATAAAACCCTGTAGAATATATATATATATATATATATATATATATATATATATATATATTATTTTTTATATTTTATTTATTTTCCCTTTTGTTGCCCTTGTTGGGTTTTTTGTTGTTATTGTAGTTGTTATTGATGTCGTTGTTGTTGGATAGGACAGAGGGAAATGGAGAGAGGAGGGGAAGACAGAGGGGTAGAGAAAGACACCTGCAGACCTGCTTCACCACCTGTGAAGCAACTCCCCTGCAGGTGGGGTGCCGGGTCTTGAACTGGTATCCTTACGTTGGTCCTTGCACTTAGCTCCATGTGCATTTAACCCGCCTGGGTTCAAGTCCCTAGTCCCCAGCTGCGGGGTGGGGCAAAGGGGCTTCACAAATAGTGCTGCAGATGTCTCTCTCTCTATCTCCCCCTCCTCTTTCAATTTCTCTCTGTCCTATCTAACAATTTACTACTGTTGTTGTTGTTATTTTGTTATTTCTCTTTCTTGCATTGTGTCCTCCTTCCTTGAATGAGGGGAGCAGCAGTATACAAACTACAGATAGTCGATTATGGTTCCAGAGACCAGTTCTGTCCTTGTAATCACTAGCTCAGTTCCCTGGCGGTGACCCTACCTGAGCCCGGGACAGAGCTGGCGGTAGATGGCTTGGGGCACTGGATGTGCAGCCTGGCGCGGACCTAAAGAGCAGGGAGGACAGTGGGACTGGGTCCTTGCCACTTAACAAGGTGGGCTTATCATTGCTACTGGAGATTTTCACAGAGCTCTCCCTAACACACTTTAAATCTAGCCCCGCACAGGTTTCAGCAAAAGCCAGCCTCTGGGCTTCCTCTGGGGACGCCCCAGCACCCAACTTCACTCTCCCAGTATGGCTACTGCCCCGCTCCCGCCTGCAGCCCGCAGTCCGCAGCCCGCAGCCCGGCAGCCAGGCCTCCTTCCCGGGCCCACCTGGCTCTGCCCCGACGTGTGCGCTGAGCCGGCAGCTCGCAGTCCGTCCATTGCGCTGCCGCCTCGGGTCAGCTCAGAACGTGGGCCCGGGAGACCACTGGGCTTGCACCCAGGTGGGACAAATGCACATTTCCGGGCGCCGTCGGGGGGGGGGCAGGAAGACCACCCATTACTGGCACCATCTCAGTAAGCTCCCTGGGGGATCCAGTAGTGAGACACCTCCCCAGCTCCCCCATAGGGTCAGGAAGGCAGCAAAGGGAAAGCTGTCCTTCCCGCCCAGCAGCAGATTCCCGGGCCGCCACCCTAGGGTCCGCGCCCCCAGACCACAGGCCCCGCGCCCCAGCCTCCAAGGGGTGCTCTCGCGGGGTTTCCCGGGCCTCCCCTATGCCAATCAGCACGTCGGCCTGGAGGAGGAAGAGCGGAGGGATGGCTTAAGCTATGTGCCCAGCACAGCGCAGGCCCCGCAGGCGGCCGGAGGAGGGTGGGGGAGGCGATCTGCTGCAGCCTGCACGCAGCAACTGGGTTCCCCACCCTGCACTGCACGCGCTCCCGGCGGCGTCATCGCAAAGAGTCTGCTGCCATCTGCTGGTGCCAGCCGGTATCTATGACCAGAGGGGCGCGCGGGTTAGAAGGTCGCCACCCCCCACCCCCACAGCTGGGAGGGCCCGACGCCTTGGGACTGTGGCGCTGCAGTGATTCTCCAGGCAGAACCTGAACCACTGGCGGTCCAAGAGCGGCAGGGTAGTGCAGTGGTCAGCACCTGGGCTTTGGTGCTGGTCGTACCCCAGCTGGATGACACCTTTCAGGGTCCATTTTCTAGGCTGTAAAGTGCTGCTGAGGGCAATTATGTATAAATGTAGACAGAGAGTTGTAGAGATGATGGTTAGCCCATGTCTACAACCTTAGGGGAACTGTGATGGGTTGCAGTGGGGAAACTGAAGATTCAGAACTCTGGTGGTGGGAATGGTGTGGATTTAAATCCCTGTTGACATATAATTTTGTAAAATAAGTTAAAAATAATTTAAAAAATCAAGTACTGCTGGGAGTCGTGCAGTAGCGCAGTGGGTTAAGCACACGCGGAATGAGGCCCAAGGACCAGCGTAAGGATCCTGGTTCAAGCCCCGGCTCCTCACCTACAGGGCAGTCGCTTTACAGGCGGTGAAGCAGGTCTGCAGGTGTCTTATCTTTCTCTTCCCCTGTCTTCCCCTCCTGTCTCCATTTCTCTCTGTCCTATCTAACAATGACAATATCAACAACAATAATAACTACAACAACAATTAAAAAACAAGGGCAACAAAAGGGAAAATAAATAAATAAATATAACTTTTTTAAAAATCAAGTACTGCTGACAGAAGTACCAGCCTCATGGGCTCCTTGCAAGGACTGCCCAGGCAAAGGTAAGAATATGATTAATATGAACCATTGCAGTAGTAAAATTCCAGACTTAGTTTCTTCCATTTTTCCTCTCTGTATCTCTGTCTGTCTCTGTCTCTCTCCTGTGTTTATTTTCCCTCCCTCCCCCCTTCCCTCTTTCATTCTTCCACTGACCAAAGTGTGCCATGTTCCTTCATGTAATTAATTTTCTGTTCTGACATCTGTAATCAGAGGGAGCCAACACCAGGCCCCACTCCCGAACAATGTAACTGGTTGAACATTGGCTCTGCTTTGCTGACCTTTGATACCTGACACCTCCAAGTTCTCAGAGGCTCATCCTTCCAGAAGGAAAAGACTGACAGCTACCACCTCAACCCTTGGAGTGTAGGGCAGGGAGTAGGGGCGTAGGGGGGAGCCTTGTGCCTTAGATTTCTGAGATAAGAGGACTGGGTGCCTTTTCTCCTTATGGTTACAAGCCAGAGGATCTTCCTCAGGGTTACTTTCATAAGGGGGAAGGACTGCTTAAAAAGAAGAAAGGACAACGCAACGATTGCCACCTCAACATGCTTTACCTCAGGCTGTGTCCAGAGACTTCACGTGTAGAATGACAACCCTTCAGCTTCATTACTCGGGTGAGACCTTTCCTTTTATAGTACACTCTAATTTCATCTCAGGTGGCTCACTTTCTAACAAAGTCCTATAACCTAGATATACACCAGTTTCTGTGAGAGAGAGCTTATGTTCACACATATCCATAAACTACTGCAAAATATATACCTGAAAGCAGAAGTACACTAGAGTTTGCAGTGAGTACCTCCCTAACACTTCCTCTCCACTATTCCAAGCTTTGGGTCCATGATTGCTCAACAATTTGTTTGGCCTCGTATGTTAACTCTCTTTTCAATCACCAGGTTCCAGATGCCACCAGGATGCTGGCCAGGCTTCCCTGGATTGAAGACCCCACCAATGTGTCCTGGAGCTCAGCTTCCCCAGAGACCCACACTACTAGGGAAAGAGAGAGGCAGACTGGGAGTATGGACTGACCAGTCAACACCCATGTTCAGCAAGGAAGCAATTACAGAAGCCAGATCTTCCACCTTCTGCAACCCTCAATGACCCTGGGGCCATGCTCTCAGAGGGATAGACAATGGGAAAGCTATCAGGGGAGGGGGTTGGATATGGAGATTGGGTGGTGGGAATTGTGTGGAGTTGTACCCCTCCTACCCTATGGATTTGTTAATTAATCCTTTCTTAATTAAAAAGCAAAAAAAAAAAAAAAAAAGAAGGAAGGAAAAAAGGAAGCAAGGTCCTGGGGAGTGAGGTGGCACCATTTCAGGTGTGAAGTCCTGAAGTCCTCTGCCATTGTAAGTGCCAGAGTGATCCCTCTGCCCTTAATAAATAAATAGAAGTCTTCAAATAGAAAGATACAGCCATTAAGTGCAGGTGGTGCAAAGCTCAAGGACCAGCATAAGGATCCCGGTTCGAGCCCCCGGCTCCCCACCTGCAGGGGAGTCGCTTCACAGGCGGTGAAGCAGGTCTGCAGGTGTCTTTCTCTCCCCTTCTCTGTCTTCCCCTCCTCTCTCCATTTCTCTCTGTCCTATCCAAAAACAATGACATCAGTAACAACAACTACAACAATAAAACAAGGGCAACAAACGGGAATGAATAAATAAACAATTTTTTTTTAAAAATAGGGTCAAGAAGAACACTGTGGCAGTGCACCATACTTGCATGCTTAAGCCCCCTGAGATCTGAACTTCAATATGTGTTAGAACTGAGCAAAGCAGTTCTCTGTTCTCTCTCAAGAAGACAAATAAGTCTTTTCTTTTCTTTTCTCTTCTCTTCTCTTCTCTTCTCTTCTCTTCTCTTCTCTTAGAAAAGGAAAAAGCTGTTGAATCCTGTTATGTACCACACATTGTGTCTGAGAACTAGAGCTGGTATGTGTGACTTGCTGTGTCTTACTCACAATTCCTATGCCCACACAGCCTGAATTTCTTCTCAGCAGGCAGCAAGGGGGGCTTCCAGAGCAGGCATGACTGCCAGGTATACCAGCAAGGGGGGCACGTTTCACACAGCCTCCACCTCTCCGCCTGCGAAAACGCCGGCTTCAATTCCAAGGTATCAAATATTTGCCTAGCTGTTCAACATTTCTTCAAATAATATACTCGAGACTAATTCATATCTAGACTCGACATCTTCATCTCTGCCAGGCCTCCCTCCTGGATTAGCATGTCTTGTCTATTCTTAGAGAAAACTGTCCTCTGTTCTAAAAATAGGCCTTGGACACTGACATGCACAGGCGGCAGGGCCTTTTCATTTCTCTCATGGGCCTCCTCAGGAGACAGCTGCCATGAAACCCTCAGATGCCCACGTGCCCAAGCAGGCTGGGTCCTCTTGCAGCATCTGGCTGGGCTGCTGCCTTTCAGAAGGTCTGTGTCCACATGTGCCCCACCCAGCCTGGCTCTGTGACCTTTGAGGGGGAGTGCAAACCTCTCCCCTCAGAGGAAGAGCCTTTTCCCTCTGTGTATGTGAGAAGTACAGGATGGGGCATTGGTGCAGTAGATAAAGCCCTAGACTCATGAGTTCAATTCCCTGCACTGCATGTGCCAAAGTGATATTCTAGTGTGACATCTCTCTCTCATTAATAAATAAAAACGATAAATCTTTATAAAAAAATTAATTGGGTCAGTGAAATAGTTCACTTAGCGTGCTACTTTGCCATGTGCAGGACCCAGGTTTGAGACCCAGCACTGAATGAAAGTTCAGTGCTATGGTCTCTTTCACTCTCTGTCTAAGAAAAGGGAGGAGGAGGAAGAGGGAATAGGAAGAGGAGGAGAAACAGAAGAGGGGGAGGAGGAAGAGGAAATTGTTGTTCAGGATGTCCCCATATCAGCAGTCAGGGAGCAGGTGGCATGTTTGATCAGCCCATTGGGGAGAGTTTTATAAAGGGGTTCTTTACAAAAGGATAACAAATAATGGAGAGTACTCTGGCACTGTGTCCACCTCTGGGGCTGCAGGGCCTGGGGAGGAGGGAGGTACCTGAAACTGGAGGTCAAGGGGACTATGAACAGAGAGCCAGCCACTTGACTGGAGTGGTGATCCCAGGAGAAAGTGGCCCCTCCCCTGTGCCCCCAGTCTCCTATTAATTAGGACCCTCCCTCAAATCTCCCAGATTCCAATCCATCCAGAAAGGAGTTCTGAGAAAGGAGTACAGGGGAGCAGAGGGCACAGCTCCATACCTCACTGGCCTCCGGTCTCACCTTGTATTGTCATCTCTCTCATAGGCTCACCATCTCTGTGTTTCTCTCTAGAGATAAGCTCCTCACTTCCAGTGTTGGGGAGGAAGATGGTGGGGTTGGTTCCATGTTCCTTTTGGTGGAGTGGTCACAGGTGTGACCAGAGGTCACCTGGCACTACTAGAAGTAGAGCATGGTCAGAACCAAATGAGCCCCATCAGGATTACATCATTTGTATAACTAAGGGCTTCCTTCTTCCCATTCTCCCATCCTTATTGCCACTCTGGCCTGGAGTCAGTGAGGAGTTCCCTGCCTCTTACAGTGTTCCTACCCACACCACACCCTACTGAACACTCCTACAGTGGGCCTGGCTACATAGATGATGTGGGGTCCCCGCAGAGAGCACATGTTCCAGATGGAGCAGGGCCCCAGTACCTGGTCTCTCAGTCATCCACATGGATACACCCAGGGCCTTGATGTGTGGGTGCTAGGCAGACCCCATGAGTACAGCAGTGGAAGGTTAGTGCCTGCTCTTGATAGAACAGAGAGGTAGGCTAGGTAGCTCAGTGGATAAACTCAACTCTTATTTTCCTCTTCTGTTAAATGGGAGTGAGAACACAGAGGTGATGTCAGGACACAGAGTTATTACTGTGCAACAGAACATCTGTCTACCCCACCCCTACTTCCCACAGAAAAAAAGCTTCAGTGACAAAGTGGGGAGCTCCCAGATGGGGCAGGTGGTGGAACATACAGTCCTCAGATGGTAGAAGGACCAAGATGAATGAATGTGGACCTATGCCTCCAGCCTCAGCTCTGCCTCAAAATGGGACTGATGACTAGTGAAATAGCTCATTTGCATAGTGTGTTGCTTTCTCATGTGTGCAACCCAAGTTCAAGCCCAGCCTCTACCTCACTGAGGAAATTCTGATGGTGTGATCTCTTTTCGCCTCTCTCTCTTTGCCTCTCTGACTTTCAGTAATAATAATAACAACAACAACAGGGCTGGGTTAAACACACGTTACTATGCACATGGATCTGGTTTCAAGTCCCTGGTTTCCCATCTTCAGGGGGAAATTTCACAAGTGATGAAACAATGCTGCAGGTGTCTCTCTCCTTCTTTTCCTCCCCCTCTCAATTTATCTCTGTCCTATCAAATAAATATAAAAATAATAGTATAAAAACAAGATGGACTTGAGTGGCCCACAGGTTGTGAAGCACGTAGAGTGTCGAACTTGTATGTGAGATCCTGAGTTCAGTCTCAGGCACCACGTATGCCAGAGTAATGCTCTGATGCTCTGGTTATCTCTTTCTCTCCCCACCTTTCATTAATGAATCCATAAATAAATCTTTAAATGAAATAAAATGGAATTGAGTAATTGCCCGAAGAAATACCTCCTCTATGAGGCATGTCACTTGTGAGGGCGCCCCTAGTAACAGAGTTCCCCAAGGCATGAAACAAAGCTTCCTCTTCTGATCTGGGGGTGATGTATAGAGCCAGCTAATGCAAAATGAATTTTCATGTTATTTTTGCTTATTTTTTTAAGTCCATTGGGTACATCATGGCTGATCGCTGTTCTGACATTTTTCTTCCCTCATTAAGAAAGATGTCCCTGGTGATTACCTGTGCCGGGCTCAGAGCAGAAAATAAATATCGCTGGCATCCACTTTCCTGAGCTCTCTGGGTGTAATTAAGAAAAAGGCACCTGCAGGAGAGAGAAAGAACTGGGTAGGAAATGGCTGAGTGGTCGCTCTTCACTAGAATGCCCCAGTCTTCAAATAAAGCCCTTTCTGGTCTATTGGGATTGCCCTCCACTCTTGAGTCCTGACTCTTCCTTCTGGGGACTGTCCCCTTCCCCTTGCCCTACTGTCCCTCTTATACCACATTTCTGCTGTGACAGACAGTCCAGTTCTTTCTGCTGTCTGGTACACCTGTTGTTCTTTTCCAGGGAAGGCTACACTGGAAAGTTCACAAAACATGCATGACATTTAACATGACCCCATACAGATATTAAACAAAATGATTTATTTTATTTTTTAATTTTTATTTATAAAAAGGAAACACTAATAAAACCATAGGATAAGAGGAGTACAATTCCACACAATTCCCACCACCAGACCTCCGTATCCCATCCCCTCCCCTGATAGCTTTCTTATCTTTATCCCTCTGGGAGTATGGACCCAGGATCACTGTATGGTACAGAAGGTGGGAGGTCTGGCTTCTGTAATTGCTTCCCTGCTGAACATGAGCATTGGTAGGTTGATTCATACTCCCAGCCTGTCTCTTTCTTTCCCTAGTGGGGCAGGGATCTGGGGAAGCGGGGCTCCAGGACACATTGGTGGGGTCGTCTGCCCAGGGAAGTCCAGTTGGCATCAAAATTTTCTTTTTTTTAATAAGAGACAGAGACCAGAGCACTGCTCATATAGTGGTTCTGGGGACTGGACCTTCAGGTATGAACTCTTGGGCCTCAGGCATGAGAGTCTGGTGAGCAAGTGGTGTGCTGGCTCTCTAGCCACTCCACTCCACAGGCATTTTTGACATTACTTGGGGGACAGCTGGTGTGGAGAAAGATGCCAGCTGCAAGAACAGTTGAGTCACTGTGAGAATCTGGGGCCTGAAATCCTGTTTGAGTGTTATATATTTGCCTGGTTGCTATCACACAGGAATCAGAGATTCTCCCACCTTGTCTAATGCCCACCCACTGCCCATGGCAGAGGGAGGCTGTAGAGGAGGAAGCAGAGAGGGTGCCCATCCACAGGGACCAGCAGTCATCTTGGCTGTCAGCTCGAAAGGCCCAGCCAGGGTCAGTCTCTGCAGCCCTATCCTGACTCACACCCAGAATGGCCCATGGATGGTCCAGCAGCTTCAGTGAGTCACCACTTCCTGCCAGGGCTGGTGGTCCTGCCTGTGTTTTCAGAACCCAGTGTGTCAGCAGCCACTCAAAGTGGGTGAACCCACTGGTTTTGGGATTGTATCCATCACCTTCACCTCTGAGAGGACTTTGGCTATCAGATACCAGGTCTCTACTTTCTGTTCAATTCCCCCTGCTTCACTTTGGATTCTCTCCCCTCTCTTGTCTTGCTATCTTTCCCTCCATTACATTCATTTAAATATACTGTCATGTTAATTATAACACACACACACACAATGAGGACAAGATGCTAGGGACTGAACTTGGGACCCAACGCTTGAAAATCCAATGCTTTATCCACTATACTACCTCCCAGACTATACCTTCCATTACATTCAATTATGTTCATTTAACTGTGAGCCTCTGTTAGGCCCCTGGTGTAGGTGTTCCAGGTAGAGGCATCCCTAACTCTCCCACTTCCTGTGCAAGTTTAGTCTTTACCATTATTCTGTCTCAAGGTGCCCTGTTTTGTTTGTTTGCTTTTATCCAGAGCACTACTCAGCTCTGGCTTATGGTGGTATGGGGGACTGAACCTGGGACTATGGTGCCTCAGGCATGAAAGTCTCTTTGCATAACCATTATGCTGTCTATCCCCACCTCACCCCATTTTTTTTAATTCCCAACAATTCCTACCCTTTGTCATTGTTAAGTACTTCTTTTGTTGACTGGGTCCATTGCTCTCCAGTGAACTGTCAGAAATCCCCACTACCACCAGTTATGCTAACATCTAGTTTATGAGCTGACACACAGTGAGTCCTCAAGAAAAATGTACTGCCTGGGGCAGAGAGGTGGTGCGTCTGGCTGAGCATACATGTTGCAATGTGCAAGGACCTGGGTTCAAGCCCTCAGTCCCCACCTGCAGGGGAAAAGCTGCACAAGTGGTGAAACAGGTCTGCAGGTATCTCTCTTCTTCTCTCTCTTCCCCTTCTCTCTTGATATCTGGCTGTCTCTATCAAATAAATAAAGATAATTAAAAAATTTTAAAGAAAGAAAAATGTACTGTGTGAGCAGGTACACTCAGAGATGATGGCCTATGCTAGCTATCATCTGTTCCACGTCATTTGGCATGGGGCTGGGCAGGTCACTGACAGGAAATGACTGGTGAGCATTTAGGAAGCATCCTCATGATGCTAAACTGTTCCTATTTCAGGTCTGGGGTTTAGGTGGGGGTGGGGAGGGAAGGGGTGGTGACCTGGTTTGCTCTTTGGTACTCTATCAACAAAGCAGTATCTTTGCTTGTTTAATTATTTTATATCTTTATTTATTATCAAGTTCATTGATGAGGCTTGGTGTCTGTACAAGGAATCCTCTGCTCATGGCAGCCATTTTTTCCTTTTATTTATTTTCTTTCTTTTTGGGGTAGAGACAGAAAAAAAAAGTTGAGAGGGAAGGGAAGGGGGGAGATAGAAAAGGAGAGAGACAGAGAGACCGCAGCCCAGCTTCATTGCTCATGAAGCTTTCTCCCTGTAGGTAGGGGCTGGGGCTTGACCCCTGCACTCTATTTGGTATGCCACTGCCTGGTCCCCAACAAAGGGGTTTTTATTCCTAGAGTCCACTCTAATTGTCCCTGTGATTTTCACAACTGAAGGCTAGTTCTAGAGGCCTCAGTCATGGACTGGTTCTATCTGGAGGAGAGTTAGAAACACTGGTTGAAACCTCAGGTTTGCCATTTAGCAATGAGAGCTGTGTGCACAAAGTTCCTCAACCTGTCTTCTGTATCCGAGAAATGGGCCTGAGAAGTATGTAGGAAGGAGTTGGGGGGTTAAGCGATGGGGATGGCCTGTAATGAGAAGTACTCTTGGAGTTGGGCTGGTTAAATGCACACATTACCATGTGTAAGGTCCTTAGCTCAAACCCTATTCCCTAGTAGCAATGGAGAAACTTCACAAGTGTTGAAGCAGGTGTCTCTCTGTCTCTATCCTTCTCGATATCTTCCTTCCTTCTCAATTTCTCTCTGCCTATCCAAAATAGATGATGATGATAATAATAATAATGAAATATCCTGACATTGTGTGGCCATCTCTGCCGCTTCTCCAGCTCATGGCTTCTACAAAAGCAGGGGGCAGCTGGCTCATCCCTGGGTCTCTGTCTTCCCTCCCTGGTTGTGCCACTCAGAGGGCAGGGGCCTGAACTTCTCAATTTCCTCCCAGCTTCCTGGTCCCCACCAAGGGCTCGGCACTGGGTGCTCAGAAATGTATTCAATATGGGCCAGGTAGTGTTGTACCCAGCTGCACACATATGTTACCATGCTCAATGAGCCATGTTCAAATCTCCAAACCTGCAGGGGTTTCAACTGGGTTGAAACCAGTGAAGCAGTGCTACATATGTCTCTCTTTCTCACTCCCTCTCTTCCTCTCCTTCCTATCTCAATTTCTCTCTGTCCTATCAAATAAAAATCAGTAAATAAATAAATCAATTCCTAACAAAAAAATAATAAAATAAAAAAAGAACTCTGTGATTGCTGACTCCCTCCACCCCCCTGCCATCCTTCTCCTTCTGCCCTCGAGTAGCACCTACCCATCTATCAGGGCAGGGAGAGGGCTTCCCTGCTTAGTGGGTGTACTAGCCAGCCTCAGAGGGAGCTGGTGGCCTGGAGCCACTGATGGAGGACTTACGGTGTGCTCCAGCGCTCATGTGTGGTCTCTTCTATCTTGTGCTGCCCCTCCTATGCAGCTGTCCTTTGCCTGAGTCAGGGGGGGAGCCCACAGACTGCAAAAGACTCTCTCATTGCTCTGCCCGCCCTGTGCACCCAATAGTTGGATGGGAAGGCAGCATTTCACAAGTGCTGCTCTCTTCTTACAAATGTGTGGCTGATGCTCAGAATACAAGAAGCTGCCTAACGAATTCATGGCTAGTGTGGCCTCAGAGATTTCTCTGCCTGCAAAACAAGCCCAGGGGAAGATGGGTCAATATTGCGACAGCTTGGTATGTTCCTACTCATGACCACAGAATGTGAGCTCAGACCTACAGGGATGCAGAGGTCACATAGGCTCCTAAGCTGATTATGGGCCCCAGATCACATCAAATCGATGGGGTTTACAGCTAACAATATTTATAACCCTTTCCCATATTAGGGAGCTACTCTCTTCCCTGATATAGCTTTCTGTCCCTTTTCTAGCCATGACATCACCTCCCCAGACAATAACTTGGATCCACCAGCATATCAGATTTCAGGCTCAGGGGAAAAAAAAAACAAACAAAAAACTAGTATAGCCCTTTGGAATTTAACTAAAATATGCCTACTAGCTATCCACAAAATGGAGAATCCCCCCCCCCCCAACCAACACTTCATCTGCACTATTCCAGCCCTTAGGTCCATGATTGGTCAACAATTTGTTTGGTTTTGTATGTTAACTCTCTTGTCAACCACCATAATGCCAACCAGACTTCCCTGGACAGACAACCTCACCAATGTGTCCTGGAGCTCTGCTTCCCCAGAGCCCCACCCTACTAGGGAAAGAGAGAGGCAGACTGGGAGTGTGGATTGACCGACCAGTCAACACTCATGTTCAGTGGAGAAGCAATTACAGGAGCCAGACCTTCCACCTCCTGCATCCCACAATGACCTTGGGTCCATACTCCCAGAGGGATAAAGAATAGGAAAGCTATCAGGGGAGGGGATGGGATACAGAGATCTGGTGGTGGGAACTGTGTGGAGTTGTACCCCTCTTATCCTATGTTTTTTTTAATGTCTCCTTTTTAAAAATAAATAAATAAATAAATAAATAAACAAAAAATAAAAGAAAAAAACAGGCTCAGGGCTTGGACCCAGGGGCAAGTCTCAGATTCAGATCTAGTGATTCTGACCCTGTCCTGTCCCAGTCCCCAACATAGCCCCTTCCAGTCTGCTCTCTTTCCAGGTAGCTGCTTTAGAAGCAGAAATAGTATATCTGGGCATGACACTTGGACAGAAATATTGGCCTTTATTTCCTTCCTTCCTTCCTTCCTTTAATTAACAAGAAAGAGAAAAAGAAAAAGAATCAGAGCATCACTCTGGAACATATGATGCTGGGGATCAAACTCAGGATCTCATACCTGAGAGTCTTATATTTTAGCCAATGTACCACCTCCCAGGCCACTAGTGTTGCTTTTATACAGCAAATATTACTGTGAAAAACACAACTCAGGGGCCAGGTGGTGGTTCACCCAATAGAGCACACACGTTACCATAGCCAAGGGCCTAGATTCAAACTCCCAACCCCCACATGCAGGAGAAGCTTCACAAGCAGTGGAACAGTGCTGCAGGTATCTTTCTTTCTCTTTCCCCTTTCTATCTCTCACCCTGTATCAAAAAGAAAGATAAAAATGATCACTGGGAATGGTGGATTGGTGTAGACACTAAGCTCCAGTGATAAAGTTGGTGGCAAAAAAAAAAAAAAAAGGAAAGAAATAAAGAAAGAGGGAGTCGGGTGGTAGCTCAGTGGGTTAAGGGCACGTGGCGCAAAGCACAAGGACTGGCTAGGATCCTGATTCAAGCCCCCCGGCTCCCCACCTGCAGGGGAGTCACTTCACAGGCAGTGAAGCAGGTCTGCAGGTGTCTCTCTGTCTCTCTTCCTCTCTATCTCCCCTTTCTCTCTCAATTTCTCTCTGTCTCTATCCAATAACAACAACAAAAAAAGAAAGAAAGAAAGAAAAAAGAAGGAAGGAAAGAAGACATGATTCCACTGGGACATGGACTAGATACCATGGAGCCTGATTTTCAAAGTGCTTAGTCCTCCCTGAGCTTACCTGAGACAGGCTGTATTTGGAGCTTGTTCCTAGAGCATTTGGAGAGCTGCAAAAGAAAGAAAGAAAGAAAGAAAAAATCAGAAGAACACAGATTGCCTCATCATCTTGCCCATACAGGGGAGGCTGGCCCTTGAATATTTATATAATCCTTACCTGTAAGCTGTAAGATAAGGCATCAGTGGTCATGGATAGAAAGACCCGTCCCCAGGTCCTCCAATTACTTACTCTGAGGGAGGACTGGGGATGTCTCTTGATCTTTGCTCATCCATGAAAGGGGAACAGTAGATGCTTCCCTGCTTGTCTGATGCAGTGGTCATTTTCCAGGAGGAGAAAAGCAGAAGCTGTTACTTTGATATCGGGAGTAGCAGTGTGGATAGGCACAGAGACTCTGGAACCAGCTACCTCTGCCCAGAGTTAGCAGGTCACCTTGGTGGAGTCACTTAGCCTTCTGTTGCCTCACTTCCCACACCTATGGAATGGGTACAGTGTAAGTGATCCTGGTTATGTTAGGATTTTGTGAGGGTTAGTTAAGCACTGACACAGTCTATAAGGTGTATCTGTGTCTGTGTCTGTGTCTGTATTATCTTCTAGACTTGGAGAAGATTCAGGGAAGACTCCCAGCCAGGGTTTTCTTAAGGAGTCAACACCAGCCCTCACAATCTTTGCCTATCAAGGGTTCCTACGAAACCTTTGTGCTTCATAAATACTACAGATACCAGGTCCTCCCAAAGATCTGAATGAGTGGGCATGATTGCTATTGCTATGTCAGCACAGGACCCACTGTAAGAGGTTCCCAAGATGCCTGTCTTGGTGCCTTCAGCATTCACTATTCAGACAGGTAAACACTGCCAGGACCAACTCTGGCTATAGAGGTGGGCTCTGTCTGTATTTAGAACAGGCCAGGAGTCCTAGGAATTAATGTTCAGGGGATAGTTTCATTCAACAAGAAAAGAAGTTTGTAGATGAATAGTCACACTCTCTTGTCCTTAAAATACCCAAAACCTGGTATGCACTGTCCACCAAGCCCTAGCAGTGGGGTTTGCCTGCAGTAGTACCTGCTCATACTCTCTGGACTGGCCTCCTCCCTGCCCCGGCCCTGCAACCCCAACGGTGCCTGAAAGAACCATCCCTTCATTCAGTCTTTCCAGCATCCTTTCAATGATAAATCCACTGTCATGGAAGGAGGAGGCTCTGTGTTCTAGCTACTGGATGTGTATAACCTGCCCCAAGGAGGACCTGAGTGAGCCAGCAAGTTCCTGCTCTCCTGTGTTTGTTCCAGGTTCCCATGGAAAGCAACTCCTTTCCCCTCAACGATTAAATTAAACAAGGTGAAAAAAAATGAGAGAGCAATGGACATGAGAGAGTAGGGTGAGGCAAGGAGGTGAGGTGGCTGGAAAGGAACTTCACTCACAG
This sequence comes from Erinaceus europaeus, assembly GCF_950295315.1. Classification (NCBI taxonomy): domain Eukaryota; kingdom Metazoa; phylum Chordata; class Mammalia; order Eulipotyphla; family Erinaceidae; genus Erinaceus; species Erinaceus europaeus. The sequence goes on from NC_080163.1 coordinate 178,264,424, forward strand.
CAAACACAACAGCCAGGACTCAGGCGACAGCCACTGGTGGGAACACTGAAAGTTCTGCTACTCCTCCCTCCCAGAGCTGTTTCTAAAGGCTTTATTTTTCTTGCCAGTTGGCTAAGAAGCAAAGAAGGAACAATAGATTCAAGCTGAAATAATTTGCATTTATGATGAACACAAGGAATATCTACCTTGCATTTTCCAAAAAAAGAAAAATTAAACTCCGTTTTTAATTAACTGATAAACTATTAATCAAATTTTTGCAATGTTAGGTGACACATTATTCATTTAGATAGAATGACTGTGAACTTAAACTAATCAAATCTGATTTGCCCACATAGGCTTGATTGAAATACATTTTAACTAGCATATACAAAGAGAAAATCTTGGAATTCTTACCTAATCTTCAGAGTATACTGCTGAGTTAATAAGGGCAGTTTTTTTTTTAAATGAGACCACCATTTCTTCATCTGCATATCAAAATCAAGAGGAACTTAATTGCAAAACACATATTCCTGAAATCTAATCATTACACTGCTTTAGGGTATTTTATTGAAGCATGTTAAATTATGGACAGAATATTAATGATGGAGCTAATCAAACCCAATTAGTCACTTCTAACAATAGTCACATAAATATACAAGTCAGGTACTAAAGAACTGTAGATATGATGTAAAATTGTTAAAATATTAAATGTATGGTATATTTATGAAATATTCATGTAGAATTTAAAGCCAAAAACTTAGTGGGTAAGGCACTTTAAAGAAAACAAGTTAGGTAGTGTCCTACAATGTTTGACTAGAATTCACAAGTTTTCACATATTCAGGTACATTCAAATCCAGGAGATTAGCGAGTCTATAATCAATCAATCAGCAAATTCTAATAAGGTGACTTACCATATTCATGACCCAGTATTTCACTCTTGCATGCAAACACACTTTTTTTTTTAACAATCTTTGTTTTCTGACTTTTTAAAAGTCTGACTGAAAGGTAGGTCTGGGATCTTTGGACCCCAGAAAAGCCAGTGGAGGAGAGAATGGAAAATTCTGGGTCTGAGGGTTTGCTGACAGCTATTATCTCCCTCCCCAGGCCTAAGCCAAAGATGGGCAAGAACTCCCTCCTCCTCTCACAACTGACGCTGGAGAAAGGGTAAAAGAATCTAGGAGTTCTGGGCCTTGGTCTGTGATGGGTCTTGGTGGAAGATTCCAAGTGTCGGCACAGGCCAAAGCAGACAGTAAGTGCTGGGCATCCTCCTCCTCTCAGCCCTGGACAGAACCCCAGCTATTTCAAGCCATACTTCTAGTACCTATACATGCCTTTTGGAAAATTTCAGCATGAGGGGGAATCCCAGGGCCCTTCTTCCCCCTTAATTGGGGAGGTTACCAAGCTTCACAATTTATAGTACAGATGCTAGTCCCATTCTAGTGTCCTGTCTAAACATCCTGTCTCCTCTCTCCAGTCCTCTTTCTCTCTAGGGTGCTCCTCTCCATCAGGTCTGCTAGAACTCTGACTTTGCAAAAATAGTTAACAGATAGTATTGGACCCAGCTCTAAGCAAACATCCCAAATAGAGTGTCAAGAAAGAAAGAAAGAAGTGTAGCAGTCCATTTATTCATTCACCTCCTCCTCTTCCCCATCTCACCCCTTTTCTTTTCTCCATTTATTTTTTTATTCATTTTATGTTTATTTATTTTTAGTTGCTGACATATAGGGGATGAAACTTGAAGGAATCATGTGAAATGAGATAAACCAAAGAGAAGGAAGGGTGAATACTAGATGATCTCACTCACAGGTGGGACTCAAGATACAAGGACTGAGAGGGAAAACATGAAGTTTGTTCTGGATGTGGTGTATTGCACCAAAGCAAAAGACTCTGGGGAAGGAGAAGAAAGGAGAGACGAAAGAGGTTCTAGGGTCCTGGTGCATGCTTGCGGGAAAAGTCCATCCCTCCTTCTTTCCTTATTTTATTCCTCCCTCCTTCCATCTTGCCTATAGTTACTAAGTATGAATGTGCCCCAGATCCCATGCTGGATTCTCTCTAAGCTCAGGAGATGCAGAAATGAAGCAGAAGTGGTTGCTACTCCCTGCATACCACGCTTTAGACAATGCAAGAAAACCTGGGAAACAAGTTTAATTTTCAGGATCGTAGAGCTAATAGTGGCCTGTAAGAGTGGGCAGCTCAGAAAGTGGAAAGGAAGGGAGGCTGTTGAGGCACCTCTGTTTAATTGTACTGTAAACCATTAACCCCTGCCCTGCCCCCAAAATGACAAAAGCAAAGCAAAAACAAACAGACTGTAGGGCTATGGAGAGAGCATAGTAGCTATGCAAATGATATTCAGGACTGAGGCTCTGAGCTCCCAGGTTGTCTCCAGTGCCAGCAGTCCCAAAATGACTGTTGAAGGACTAATGAGTAATCCTCCTCCTGGCTCCCTTTTTGGCTTAGGGTGATGGCAAACAAAGTGAATGTGTTCACTGCAGGAGTGGGGTGGTAGTGTGAGCTTATGAATATTATCTTGGGGGCTGTTGGCCAGCAATAGCTGGATGAGTAGTCACAGGCGTGCTGGGGGCCGAGACATTCTAGCAAATCTACATGACAGGCTAATACTGGAAACACAAACTCCTTCCTGCAAGAACTTCCTTTCTGCTTGGCCCATGTAACTCTCATGATCTGCCTCAGCCTGCCTCTGTGGCTTTAGTTCCACTGCTCTAACTGTACCCCACTCATGTGCATGCCCCCCAAAACCTCTGCTGTCATTTCCTTCTTCATGCCCCTGGTCTACTGCTCTACTGCCTTTTCCTACATGAAGCTCACCCTTGGTTCTTCATAGCAAATGTGGTCGTTCTCTGTTGGTGTGGGAAGGGAGGAAGCTGTGAACTACTCGTGACCTTAGTTCTCTATTACTGTTTTCTGGGGTGGGAAATGGAATTCTGAGTGCAGAGTCCATTCTTGTTTGGGTGGAAGCAGCAGCAGAGATGGGGTCTAGACTACAGATGCAGTTACAAACAAGATTGTAATGCTCCATTGCATATATATATACCACAACTTTCTTAGCCACTCATCTGTTGTTGGGTTTGGTGTATTGCACCAGAGGATTCTGGGAAGGAGAGTAGGGAGGAGGTGAAGAGGGTTTGCTTCCCCAAAAGAGCCTAAGTGAGAGTGTTTTGCAGACATGCAAAACATGTGGGAGGGCCAAGGAGACATCATAATGGTTATGCAAATGACTTTCAGGACTGAGGCTTTGAGTTCCCAGGTTCAGTCCCCAGCACCACCATAAGCCAGAGCTGCTCAGTAAGAATAATAAAAAACTGGGAGTTGGTCGGTAGTGCAGCAGGCTAAGCGCATATGGCACAAAGCACAAGGACCAGCAGAAGGATCCTGGTTCGAGCCCCCACTCCCTACCTGCAGGGGAGTCGCTTCACAAGTGGTGAAACAGGTCAGCAGGTGTCTGTCTTTCTCTCCCCCTCTCTGTCTTCCCCTCCTCTCTCCATTTCTCTCTGTCCTATCTAACAACGATGACATCAATAACAACAGTAATAACTACAACAACAATAAAAAACAAGGGCAGCAAAAGAGAAAAATAAATAAATATTTTTAAAAGAATAATAAAAAATTAAATTAATAATAATAAGGGGATGTGTAATGATACCCCCAGTTGAGTGCACAAATTACCTAGAAGGACCTAGGTTCAAACTCCTAGTCCCCACTTGTAGGGGTGAAACTTCATGAGTAGTGAAGCAGTACTTCAAGTGTTTCTCTTCTTTTCCCTCTCCATCTCCCCCTCCCCTTTTAATTTCTCTCTATCTCTATTCACTAAATAATAAATAAAAGAATAAATAATAACAACAATGATAATAAATACACAGTAAAATAAGATGAGTTAAAGCAAAACAAGATCATAGTAGAAGCCTGGAGGAGATAAAAAAAAGAACTGTACAAAGGCTGTGAAAATAGTGTTCAAGCCAGGCATCGCTGATCACCAGGGAGAGAGTTACGCCCTTGACCCTGGTACAAGTCTGTCTGGCCCTCGATCAGCCTGTGAACCTTGAAGGGCAGGTAAGAATTCACTCACTCCTTCCAGCCTCCTGGAACCCCCAAAAAAGATTGTTTGTAGGACCACTCCAGGCTCTGAGACACCACTCTCACTTCCTAAAGCAGGTTAGAGTTATAATTTTTTAATATGTTATTTATTTATTTTCCCTTTTGTTGCCCTTATTTTTTATTGTTGTTGTAGTTATTATTATAGTTGTTATAGATGTCATGTTATTGGATAGGACAGAGAGAAATGGAGAGAGGAGGGAAAGGCAGAGGGGGGAAAGAAAGATAGACACCTGCAGACCTGCTTCACCGCCTATAAAGGGACTCCCCTGCAGGTGGGAAGCCGGGGGCTCGAACTGGGATCCTTCTGCCAGTCCTTGCGCTTTGCACCACTTGTGCTTAACCTGCTGCACTACCACTGGACTCCCTAGAGTTGTAATTTCACTGTGCATAAGCATGTGCTCAACGTTGTAGGGCTACCCATCCACATTACAACAAGGTTAAGCTGGACTTTCGTAAAGAACTTCTGAGTTCTGCTGAGTAATTAAAAAAAAAAGATGGTAGTGCAAAATAATAAATATCACTTTACATTTTTATCATTGCCACCCCAGGCATTATTTATTACCTTGATTTATTCATAGATTTATTTTTGCAGAGTTGAGGGGGTTTCATACATCATGCATAATTTCACTGCTCCAAGTTGCTCTTCCATTTAGATAGAAAGAGAGACGTAGGGGGCTAGGTGGTGGTGTATCCGATAGAATGTACATATTACCATGCTCAAGGACCGGGGGGATGCCTCTGCAGGGAGAAGCTTCACAAGTGGCAAAGCAGTGTTGTAGTGTTGTAGGCATTTCTTTCTCAATTTCTCTCTGTCTCTATCAAAACAAAAAAATTAAAAGGAAAAATTTTATTACCACTAAACCAGCTGTATAAGAAATATTAAAGAGACTTACATAAAATGGAAGTATAGATTGACCTCAACTAAAGGTAGTAAACAAAGCAAACTGAGTCTTAATACATAGGCTGAGTCTTTGATATGTTGACTCTCTCAAAAGCCTAGAACAAGGAGAACAGAAGCAACCAGTAGCATACAAATAATGTCAAAGGACATGAAATATGGTGATGTTGTATATGATACAGCAAGCCCTAACAAAGGGATTTTTCAAAGTTAACCCAATTGCCAAATAATGTCTATTGTCTTCTTTTTTATTTTTTCTCCCCACCCACCCACCCCAGAGTCTTTTACTTTAGTGAGATACACCAGTTCCATTTAAGGTTCTACTTGTGTTTTCTTTCTGATCTTGTTTTTCAACTTCTGCCTGAGAGTGAGAGAATCCCATATTCATCCTTCTGTTTCTGACTTATTTCACTCAACATGATTTTTTCAAGGTCCATCCAAACCCTAAGACAGCAGGAACCTCCTGCTTCCTCTATAGAGCCTATATTTCCCCAAGTACAGGAACCTCTGGAGTGGGGCTCACTTTCCTGCATGCTTATCTCAAGTCATACCAAATGATATTTCAACCGCCAACCTAATCAATGCAATGAGTACCACCTCAACATGCTTCACTTCAGACTTGTGTCCAGAGACATCAGGCATGGAATGTCAATCCTTCACCCTCATTACTCAGGTGAGACCTTTCCTTTTATAGTATTCTCTAATTCCATTCCAGGAGGTTCACTTTCTTTTTTTTTTTTTTTAATTTTTTTTATTTAAGAAAGGATTAATTAACAAAACCATAGGGTAGGAGGGGTACAACTCCACACAATTCCCACCGCCCAATCTCCATATCCCACCCCTTCCCCCGATAGCTTTCCCATTCTCTATCCCTCTGGGAGCATGGACCCAGGGTCATTGAGGGTTGCAGAAGGTAGAAGGTCTGGCTTCTGTAATTGCTTCCTCGCTGAACATGGGCGTTGACTGGTCGGTCCATACTCCCAGTCTGCCTCTCTCTTTCCCTAGTAGGATGGGTCTCTGGGGAAGCTGAGCTCCAGGACACATTGGTGGTGTCTTCAATCCAGGGAAGTCTGGCCGGCATCCTGATGACACCTGGAACCTGGTGACTGAAAAGAGAGTTAACATACAAAGCCAAACAAATTGTTGAGCAGTCATGGACCCAAAGCTTGGAAAAGTGGAGAGGAAGTATTAGGGAGGTACTCACTGCAAACTCTAGTATACTTCTGCTTTCTTACTTTGGTGCCATACTCCAAACTCAGTCAATTTCTGCTTTGCGTTTCTACTTCTTTTTTTTTTTTTTTACATGCATAACATTCCCCAGATTCCCATTTAGCAATACAACCCCCACTATTTCATTCATCATTTTTCATGGACCTGTATTCTCCCCACCCACCCATCCACCCCAGAGTCTTTTACTTTGGTGTAATACTCCAATTCCATTTTAGGTTCGACTTGTGTTTTCTTTTCTAATCTTGTTTTTCAACTTCGGCCTGAGAGTGAGATCATCCCATATTCATCCTTCTGTTTCTGACTTATTTCACTCAACATGATTTTTTCAAGGTCCATCCAAGATCGGCTGAAAACGGTGAAGTCACCATTTTTTACAGCTGAGTAGTATTCCATTGTGTATATATACCACAACTTGCTCAGCCACTCATCTGTTGTTGGACACCTGGGTTGCTTCCAGGTTTTGGCTATTACAAATTGTGCTGCCAAGAACATATGTGTACACAGATCTTTTTGGATGGATGTGTTGGGTTCCTTAGGATATATCCCCAGGAGGGGAATTGCAGGGTCATAGGGTAGGTCCATTTCTAGCCTTCTGACAGTTCTCCAGACTGTTCTCCACAGAGGTTGGACCAATTGACATTCCCACCAGCAGTGTAGGAGGGTTCCTTTGACCCCACATCCTCTCCAGCATTTGCTGCTGTTACCTTTTCTGATGTGTGACATTCTCACAGGAGTGAAGTGATATCTCATTGTTGTCTTGATTTGCATTTCTCTGACAATCAGAGACTTGGAGCATTTTTTCATGTGTTTCTCGGCCTTTTGGATCTCTTCTGTGGTGAATATTCTGTCCAATTCCTCCCCCCATTTTTGGATGGGGTTATTTGTTGTCTTGTTGTTGAGTCTGGTAAGCTCTTTATATATGTTGGTTATTAAACTCTTATCTGATGTATGGCATGTAAAGATCTTCTCCCATTCTGTGAGGGGTCTCTTGATTTGGGTAGTGGTTTCTTTTGCTGTGAAGAAGCTTTTTAATTTGATGTAGTCCCATAGGTTTATACTTGCCTTAGTCTTCCTTGTAATTGGATTCGTTTCATTGAAAATGTCTTTAAAATTTATGCGGAAAAAAGTTCTTCCAATATTTTCCTCTAAGTATCTGATAGTTTCTGGTCTAACATCCAAGTCCTTGATCCACTTGGAATTTACTTTTGTATTTGGTGAAATACAGTGATTCAGCTTCATTCTTCTGCATGTTTCAACCCATTGTTTCCAACACCATTTGTTGAAGAGACTCTGCTTTCCCCATGTAATAGTCTGAGCCCCTTTGTCAAAGATTAGATGTCCATAGGTGTGGGGCCTCATTTCTGGGCTCTCAATTCTATTCCACTGGTCAGTGTGTCTGTTCATGTTCCAGTACCAAGCAGTTTTGATGACAATGGCCCTATAATATAGTTTGAGATCTGGCAGTGTGATGCCTCCGGTTCTGTTCTTTTTTCTCAAGATTGTTTTGGCAATTCTAGGTCTTTTCTGGTTCCAGATAAACATTTGTAGCATTTGTTCTATTCTCCTAAAAAACGTGCTTGGGATCTTGATGGGGATAGCATTAAATTTGTAGATGGCTCTGGGTAATATATTCATTTTGATGATGTTAATTCTTCCAACCAATGAGCATGGAATATCTTTCCACTTCTTTGTGTCTTTTTCAATTTCTTTGAGTAGTGACTCATAATTTTAAGTATACAAGTCTTTCACTTCTTTGGTTAGGTTTATTCCTAGATATTTTATTGTTTTTGTTGCTATAGAAAAAGGAACTGATTTCTGGATTTCAATTTCTTCTAACTTAGTGTTTGCATAGAGGAATGCCACTGACTTTTGAATGTTAATTTTATAGCCTGACACATTACTGTATTGCCTGATGATTTCCAAAAGCTTCTTGCTGGAGTCCTTAGGTTTTTCCATGTATACTATCATGTCATCTGCAAATAAGGAGAGTTTGACTTCTTCTCTTCCAATCTGTATTCCTTTAATTCCTTGCTCCTGCCTGATTGCTATGGCAAGAACTTCCAACACTATGTTGAATAGTAATGGTGATAGTGGGCAGCCCTGTCTAGTACCTGATCTGAGGGGAAATGCTTCCAGTTTTTCACCATTGAGTATGATGTTGGCTGTAGGTTTGCTATATATAGACTCCACTATCTTCAGGAATTTTCCATCTATTCCTATTTTTTGTAGTGTTTTGATCATAAAGGGATGTTGTATTTTGTCAAAGGCTTTCTCTGCATCTATTGATATGACCATGTGGTTTTTGGTCTTGCTTTTGTTGATGTGGTGGATCACATTGATTGATTTACGTATATTAAACCAACCTTGCATGCCTGGGATAAACCCCACTTGGTCATGATGAACAATCTTTTTGATATACTGCTGTATTCGGTTGGCTAGAATTTTGTTCAATATTTTCGCATCTATGTTCATCAGAGATATTGGTCTGTAGTTTTCTTTTTTGGTTGTGTCCCTGTCTGCTTTTGGTATCAGGGTGATGTTGGCTTCATAGAAGCTGGCAGGGAGTATTCCAGTGTCTTCAATCTTCTGGAAGACTTTTAAAAGTAGAGGTATTAGTTCTTCTTTGAAAGTTTTGTAGAATTCATATGTAAAACCATCTGGTCCAGGACTTTTATTTTTGGGAAGATTTTTGATAACTGTTTCAATTTCATTAGCTGTGATGGGCCTGTTCATGTTGTCCACTTCCTCTTTACTTAGTTTTGGAAGTTGGTAGGTATCTAGGAAATCATTCATTTCTTCCAGGTTCTCTAACTTGGTGGCATATAGTTGTTCATAGAAGCCTCGCATGATATGTTGAATTTCTGCAGTGTCTGTTGTGATATCTCCTCTTTCATTTACTATCCGATTTATTTGGGTCTTCTCCCCTTTTTGTTTTGTGAGTCTGGCTAAAGGTTTGTCGATTTTGTTTACTCTTTCGAAGAACCAACATTTACTTTCATTGATCTTTTGTATGGTTTTCCTATTCTCAATGTTATTTATTTCTGCCCTAACTTTAGTAATTTCTGTCCTTCTGGTTGCTTTAGGGTTCCTTTGTTGTTCTTCTTCTAGGTCTTTAAGATGTGCAATCAGGCTGTTTATTTGTGCCTTTTCTTGTTTCCTAATGTGTGCTTGTATAGCTATGAACTTCCCTCTTAGGACTGCTTTAGCTGTGTCCCAAATATTTTGATAGCTTGTGTCTTCATTTTCATTGAACTCTCGAAACATTTTGATTTCTTCCTTGATTTCCTCTTTGACCCAGAAGTTGTTAAGAAGTGTACTGTTGAGCTTCCACATTTTGGCACTGTTACTAATCTTTTGTTGATTGTTAAGTGTTAGTTTAATTCCACTGTGGTCTGAGAAGATGCTTGGGATGATTTCAGTGCTCTTGAATAGGCTGATGCTGTCTTTGTGGCCTAACATATGGTCTATCCTTGAGAATGATCCATGTGGATTTGAGTAAAATGTGTATTCCAGTTTCATGGGATGAATGACTCTGAAAATGTCCAATAGTTCTAGTTTATCTATCTCTTCATTTAGCTCCCTTATGTCTTTACTGATTTTCTTCCTGGATGATCTGTCAAGTTGAGAGAGTGGGGTGTTGAAGTCCCCTACTATGATTGTGTTACTGTTAATATATTGCTGTAGCTCTTTCAGTAGAAGTTTGATGTATTTAGATGACTTCTCATTGGGTGCATAGATATTAATAATTGTTAAGTCCTCTTGATTGACTGATCCTCTGAGCATTAAGTAGTGTCCATTCCTATCTTTTTTAATCTTATGTATTTTAAAGTCTATCATGTCAGATATGAGAATAGCTGTTCCTGCCATTTTTTGTGGGCCATTGGCTTGTATGATAGTTTTCCATCCTTTCACTTTAAGTCTGTGTTTGTCTTGTTGCGTTAGGTGAGTTTCCTGTAGACAACATATTGTTGGGTTGTGTTTTCTGATCCATCTTCCTACTCTGTGTCTTTTAATAGGTGAATTCAGGCCATTCACATTTATTGATATCAAAGATTGAAGATATTTTAACGCCATTCTTGTAGAGTTTTAGAGTGTTTTGATATATGTTCTATTTGTGGTGGTCTGGTTGTTTATAGGAAACCTTTCAGAACTTCTTTCAGGGCAGGCTTGGTGATGGTTGCTTCCTTCAACTGTTGCTTGTCTGAGAAGGTTTTGATGCTTCCATCTAGTCTGAATGACAGTCTAGCAGGATATAGTATTCTTGGCTGAAAGCCATTCTCATTGAGCACTCGATAGATATCTTGCCATTCTCTTCTGGCCTGTAGTGTTTGTATGGAGAAGTCTGCTGCTAATCTTATGGGTTTTCCTTTGTAGGTGACTCTTTGTTTTTCTCTTGCAGCCTTGAGGATCCTTTCTTTATCCTTATTCCTTTCCAATCTAAGTATGACATGTCTTGGTGTCTTTAGGTCTGGGTTAATTCTGTTTGGGACCCTCTGGGCTTCTTGAATCTTTATGTCTTTGGTGTTGTCTAGACTAGAGAAATTTTCAGCTATTATGGCCTGGAGAACGCTTTCTTCCTCTCCTTCTCTTTCTTCCTCTGGTAAGCCAATAATGCGTATATTGTTTCTTTTGAAGTCATCCCATAGGACTCTGTTGTTGTTTTCAGCATCTCTTAATCTCTTTTTGAGGTCTCTTACTTCTTCTGTAGTTGTCTCTAATTCATCCTCAATCTTGCTAATTCTGTCTTCAGCCTCATTGATTCTATTCTCTCTGCCCTCTACTGCTTTCTGGAGTTCATCTATTTTGTTGCCCTGCTCTGATACTGTTTTAGCTTGTTCAGCTAGTTGCCTTCTTAGTTCAGCAATTTCAGCTTTCAGCTCTCTAATAACCATGAGATTATTAGAATTTTCTTCCATATTCTCATTTGTTGTTCCTGCAGTTCTGATTACAATTTTTTCAAATTCTTTACTCACTCCTGTTATTATTTCCTTAGCTAATGTTTGGATGTTGAACTCATTGTTTTGTGCTTCGCCCTCTGGAGGACTTTTAGCTGGACTCTTGTCCTGGTTCGAGTCTCCATTATTTTTTCTTGTTGTTTTAACCATTTTATATAAGTTAACAGTTTTTTCAATCCCTGAGTTGGAGTTCAGTGGTGTAAAAGCCTTTTTTTTTTCCCCTGTAGGCTATGGTAGCCTGAGGGCTTTTAAACTATCAATAGGCTTCTTGGCTTAATCAATGACTCCTGACCAAGAGATAAAGCAGGGTGTGGCAGAGATAATCCAGTGGTTATGCAAAGAGACTTTCACAGCCCTTCAGCTATGCCACTGAGGTATAGGTCTTCTCCTGAGTTTCCCGGTTAGATCTCTGTCCCCTGGTGTCCCTCCCTGTTGCTGCTCCAGATTCTGAGGGTAGTAGCAATGGAGACTCAGAGTTGTATTTGGTGAGTCTCTGCGGAGTCCTTTCCTCCCTTCAGCTGTCCCCTTGTTGGTGGAGCAGACTGGAGGTGGTGTCTCCAATGACAAACTGTCGAACTGTTAGCAGTCACTTAATCTCTCCTTAGGCCCCTCTCTCCTCTCTGTCACCAGCCACGCGTGTTTGTACTCACGGGTGATTTACTGGGTTTCTGTGGTCATTCTAGTCCTGTCTTGTTTCGGTCCGGGTGGTCTCCTTTGGTATTCCTAGTTGATCCGGGAGAGGAGAGGAGAGGAGAGAAAGCGATCTGCTGCTCGTAGCTCCGCCTCCGGCGGAGGTTCACTTTCTAACAAAGTCCCAAACCTAGACATAAACCAGGTCCCGTAAGATAGAGCATATGTCCACATGTATCCATAGATTAGGGCAAAATATATACCTGAAAGCAAAAATACACAAGTCTGTAGTGAGCCAGTATTAAGTTCATAATGAAATAGTGTCTACTTAGACTTAGATACCCTCCTCACCTACTTCCTATTACAGTGCTCTCATTCACTCCAAAGCTAACCTTATCAAAGCAAGGACTGCAAAAGCTGAATAAGGGCAAGAGACTGGCATTCTTTAACAATGACTCTTTAGTCACTATCAGGCCATTCCATCAGCTGGGGCCCTAATCAGGGAATCCTGAGATTCCCAAACAGACTTGATGGACCTAGACCTCAAATAAATCCCTCTCTCCATTATTATTTATCATTTCTATCAGGAACAACACAAAATACCCCTTTGTGGGCCCCCATAGGACCTTGCCCTCAACTTGGATCAACAATGGTAGAGAATGTTACATCTTCTGAAGGGAGGATGGACAACATACTCTGTGCTACACCTGAGGAAGATGGGTCCATAGTGGGGCAGCCTGGAATGTTCCTACTCATTGACCACAGAATGTGAGCTCAGATCTACAGAGATGCAGAGGTTACCATAAGCTGATTATGGGCCCCAGATCACACCAAATCGATGGGGTTTACAGTCAACAATATTTATACCCCTTTCCCATATTAGGGAGCTACTCTGTTCCCTGATCCAGCTTTCTGGTACTTTTTTTCAGCCATGACATCATCTCCCCAGACAATAACTTGGATCTATCTGCATATCAGATTTCAGGCTCAGGGGCAAAAAGAAAAAGAAAAAGAAAAAGAAAAACTAGTATAGCCTTAGGCCCTTTGGAATTTAACTAAAATATGCCTACTAGCTGTCTACAAAATGGAGGACCCCCCAACACTTCATCTGCACTATTCCAGCCCGTAGGTCCATGATTGGTCAACAATTTGTTTGGCTTTGTATGTTAACTCTCTTGTCAACCACCAGGTTTCAGATGCTAATATAATGCCGACCAGACTTCCCTGGGCAGATGACCCCACCTATGTGTCCTGGAGCTCCACTTTCCCAGAGCCCTTCCCCACTAGGGAAAGAGAGAGACAAGCTGAGAGTATGGATCAACCTGTCAACGCCCAGGTTCAGTGGAGAAGCCAGACCTTCAACCTTCTGCATCCCACAATGACCTTGGGTCCATACTCCCAGAGGGATAAAGAATATGAAAGCTATCAGGGGAGGGAATGAGATACAGAGTTCTGATGGTGAGAATTGTGTGGAGTTGTACCCCTCTTATCCTATGGTTTAGTCAATGTTTCCTTTTTATAAATAAAAAAATTTTTTAATTAAAAAAAAAAGAAAATAAACAAAAAAAAGGCAGGAGTAGATAGTATAATGGTTAGGCAAAGAGACTCTCATGCCTGAGGCTCTGAAGTCTCAGGTTCAATCCTCTGTACCACCATAAGCAAGAGTTAAGTAGTCCTCTGGTTCTTCTTCTAGCGTTTGCCCTTCTTCCGTAGCCAGTCACCAGCATCAGGTTGAGCCTGATGTAAAGTTTCGAGACCTCCTTTGAATCTGGAGAGGTGGCAGTCGTTGACTATGTGGGTCATAGTCTGTCTGTAGCCGCAGGGGCAGTTCGGGTCGTCTCTGGCTCCCCAGCGATGGAACATAGTGGCGCACCGGCCATGGCCTATTCGATAGCGATTGAGGAGGGCCCAATCATAACGTGCTAGGTCAAAGCCGGGTTGACGCTTGCAGGGGTCTGTGATGAGGTGTTTGTTCTTGACCTCAGCTGACTGCCAACTCTGTTTCCAAGAGACTGGAACAGAGAAGTTCAGTGTAGGCGTAGGGGACCAGATTGGGTGACGAGATGTCAAGCGTTGAACGGGGTGGGCGAAGATATCCGCGTATATTGGCAGGTCTGGTTGAGCGTAGACATGGGAAATGAACTTAGATGATGCTGCATCCCGACGAATATCTGGCTGGGCGATGTTGCTAAGAACTGGCAGCCATGGAACCGGGGTGGAACGGATGGTTCCAGAAATGATCCTCATGGAGGAATATAATTTGGAATCGACCAAGTGATCATGGGGGCTACGGAACCATACTGGGGCACAGTATTCTGCAGTGGAATAGCATAATGCCAGAGATGATGATCGTAGTGTGGAAGCGCTCGTGCCCCATGAGGAGCTGGCCAGTCTTGCAATGATGTTATTCCTCGCGCCCACCTTTGCTGCAGTTTTTATGAGATGTTTGTGAAATGACAGAGTGTGATCGAGAGTAACGCCAAGATAGACTGGCTGGGCTTCACACCGGATTCTCGTATCGCCAAGCTGCACATTAAGCTCACGCGAGGCCGAGGCATGGTGTAGATGGAAAACAGATGCTACCATTTTTGCAGTGCTAGGAATTAGTCGCCATTTTTTACAGTAATCAGATATCAGAGACATGTCTTTCGTGAGTGTTTCCTCGAGGATGTCGAACTTGGATGCCTGAGTTGCACGGCAGATGTCATCGGCGTAGATGAACTTCCTTGAAGAAGTTTCTGGGAGGTCATTGATGTAAATATTAAATAGCGTAGGAGCCAGAACAGAGCCCTGGGGGAGGCCACTTGAGACAAGTCTCCATCTGCTAGACTTGTCACCCAGATGCACCCGGAATCTTCTGTTTTGGAGAAGAAATGATATAGTGTTGGCCACCCATGGAGGCAGGCATCTTGAGATCTTGACTAGGAGACCACGGTGCCAGACCGTGTCATAGGCTGCTGTGAGATCAACAAAGACAGCACCTGTCTTTAAATTCTTCTGGAATCCATTTTCAATGTAAGTTGAGAGGGCCAGGACTTGTTCGCAGGTAGATCTTCCTGGGCGGAAACCAGCTTGGGCGGGTGATAGGAATTTCTCTGTAAGAGGAGAAATACCTGACAGAAGCAGCCTCTCAAGGATTTTGTAACACACGGAGAGGAGAGAAATTGGTCTATAGCTGGCGGCCAGTGTTGGGTCTTTCTTTGGTTTCAAAACCGCTATAATCTTCGCACGATGCCAAACTTTGGGCATAGACTCAGATTCCAAGATGTGGGACAGGAATGAAGCGAGCCACTTCTTTGCCGTGGGGCCCAGGTTAAGAATGAGTTCTGGGGTCCTCTGGTAAAAAAAAAAAAAAAAAAAGCAAAAACAGTGCATTAAAGCTATAGTTGAATGAGTTTGGGCAAGTGTGTAAATTTATATCAAAATTCTTAAAATGTTCCAAAATTTCTATTTCTTACAGGTTTTGATCCAACTAGTTAAAAACATAAAAGTGCATCTCTTTCAAATCAGAAAGCAAGAACACTGGCCAGCACTGGAGAAGATTGGTCTTTGCTGACTGATTGAAACAAAGCTGGTTCCACACTTGGTAGACAGAACTAAAAAGGGAGCATGTGACTCATTTCCCCATTTGAATCACATCTTTCTGAAGAGCCTTTTTTAAACTATCAAAAACATTAAACCAACTATCAAAATAAAATGAACTCAGAGCCAGGCTTCCAAATTGCTGCATCACAAAGTGTTAATCAAGATTTTCAAAAATAATGAAGCATATTTAATCACGTTGCCACTCACGAAGCATATCATAATTAATATTTGGGTGAGAGCAAAAAGATTGTGTTGTTAATAAATAAGTTATTTTAAATAGTGTTTATTTCATCTCCATCTTATCCTTGCAAAATATGTGCTGTGTGTACATGTATATTTTACTGGAAGCATGGTGAGATAATGCCTTATACACAGAAAATCCCAAGACAAGGCCATTTATTTGGGGGTGGTGGCGGGGGGCAGGGGCTGACAACTTCAAGAACCAGAAGGAAGGGAGCTGGGGAAAGAAATAGAGAGGGCAGTTTAATGGTGGTTTACCATGGGCCCACTAAGGCTTTCTGAAATGTCATGTAGGATACATTCAGATTGTCCCAGGAAGTCAAGAGATAGCACACCCTCAACAGGGTATAATCTTTATTATGCACAAGGACCAGGGTTTGAGCCTCTCCAACACCACATGGGAGCACTACACATAAGAGGCACAGTGGTGTCTCTCCTCTCTTTGTCTCTTCTGTTTCTGTTTTAAAGTTAAAGGAAGGAAGGAGATAAAGGAAACGGAGGGAAGGGGAAGGGGAAGGAAAGAAGGGAGGAAGGAAGGAAGGGAGGAAGGAAGGAAGGAAGGAAGGGAGAGAGGGAGGGAGGGAGGAGGGAAGGAAAGAAGAGAAAGGGATGAAGGAAGAGAAGGAAGGAAGGAAGGAGGGAAGGAAGAACGGAAGGAAGGGGAAAACAAGGAAAAAAGAAAGAGGAAGGAAAAAATAAAAGAAGAGGAGAAAGGAGAAGAAAAGAAAACAAGGTAAGAAAAAAAAAAGAAAATAAGGGAAAAGGAGGGAGGGATAAGAGCAGTGGAATGCAGGCTTGAAGCCCCTGTGAGCCTAATTAGCAATAAGGGACCTGGGGGGTAGTTTCCATTGGGGCATTTCTTTCTTCTCTTCATTGGTTGAGAGCTGTCCTAGAGCTGTGAACTCTCCAGCTCTCTCAGGCTGCCTTGAAAGCTGCCTAAACACATCTGTGCTGCTGAAAAAGCTGTCTATGATGCAGAGAAGAGTGAGCACAGGTGCCAAAGACTGTCACCTGTAGGGAATGTGTCCGCCATCACTATAGGGGAACTCAGAGATGGTCAAGGAGATATGGAGTTGATAGCTATTTGCCAAAAGGTGTTTGTATGTGTTTTTATTTTATTTTATTTTACTGGAAAGGGTACATGATCCAAAATTAAAGGTAACCAGATCAAATGAAACAAAGTAATAAAACTTAATGGAGACCTCTAACTTCAAGATGATTCAGACAGTAGTGGCCAGCTAAACAGTGACTGGGAATAATTAGTGTGAGTACAAATTCCACCCTTGTGATTAACAGTGAAAGTATACCATCCCCTCCTGGCCCCCATCCACACCTTTCCCTTGGCACCCAGCCCTGATTATTTTATGGGTGGAATTATCAAATCTTTAAGGACCAGAAAATTATTATGCTTCTCAGGTTCTTCTTGAACATACAAAAGGACCTACTATGTCCCTCAATGGAAAAAAAAAAAAAAAGACTACTGCAATTATGATTGTTCTCCTAGGATTCATCTACAAATTTAATGCAATTCTAATCAAAGTGAGGGAAAACTCATCCCATCAAAATTCTCAGGCCTTTCTTTTAAAAATTCCTAAAAGACACCCCTTGATGCCTTTGAATTTTATTTTTAATCAACTTAATTGGGGTATGATTTCCATACAAAAAACTGCATCCATTAAAGGGTACATTTTGATGACACTGGCAGGTCTATGCACCCCTGAAAGCAGCACCACAAATAAAATACAGATTATTTCCACCAACTCCCAAAATTTCTTCTTGCCCTTCTTCAGTCCATACTTCTGGGCCTCAACCTATCAAACATGGATCTACTTCCTGTTACCAGTGATTAGTTTGTATGTTCTGTATTTTATACAGGTAGAATCCTGTGGCATGCCTTCTTTTGCATCTGGTATCTTTCCTTTAGTGTGATTATTTTGATATTTATCTACACAGTCTGTTCATATTTATTACTGAGTAGTTTTCCTGTGTATGGATATGACACATTTTATCAAACCATATGTTTGTCATGTTGCTTCCAGTTTTTAACTATTGCATGTTAATTATGAAACACACATGTGTAAGTCTTAGTATAAGTTTTCCATTGCTGCTGTAACAAATTTAGTGCTTAAAAATGTACGTGGGGGTACTGAGCAGTGGTGCACCCAGTTAAGCGCACATGCTACCATAAACAAAGACTTGAGTTTGAGCTCCTGCTCCCCACTTGTAGGGGGGACACTTCATGAGTGGTGAAGCCGGTCTTTCTCTCTCCCTTTCTATATCCCTTTCCTCTCTCAACTTCTCCGTGTCCTATTGAATAAAATAGAAAAAAAGGAAGGAAGGAAGGAAGGAAAGAAGGAGGGAGGGAGGAAAGGAAGGAAGGAAGGAAGAAAGAAAGGAAAGAAGAGAGAGAGAGAGAAAAGGAAAGAATGGCCTCCAGGAGCAATGGATTCATAGTGCCAGCACTGAGCCCTAGTGATAACCCTGGTGGTGGCAATAAAAATTAATGTACTTAGGGTGCTGAGAGATATATCACTGGATAGAGTACACATTTTACCATGTATAACCCAGGCTCAAGTCCCATCACCAAATGGGAGCACAGCATGGGGAAAAGCTTTATTAGTGATGGAGCAGTGCTGTAGTGTCTCTCTTTTTCTTGCCATCTCTGTCTCCCACCTTAGAGAGAGAGCGGAACAAAAGAATTGTGTAGGTGCAGAGCTCTGAAAATGACCATGATGGGGAAAAAGAAGAAGATGATGAAGGAGGAGGAGGAGGAGAGGAGGGGAGGGGGAGGAGCAAGAGGGGGAGAAGGAGAAGAAGGAAAAGAAGGAGGAGGAGAAGGAGAAGGAGAAGGAAAAGGAGAAGAAGAAGAAGAAGAAGAAGAAGAAGAAGAAGAAGAAGAAGAAGAAGAAGAAGAAGAAGAAGAAGAAGAAGAAGAAGAAGAAGAAGAACTCGTTTACTACTCACATGTCCATATATCAGAAGTCTACATAGTCTAGATGTGTACAACCATACTGGACCTTTTTTTAGAGTCTCATAAGGCTGAAATCTGTATATTGACATTTTTGGCTTTTGTCTGGACGTTCTGGGAAAGAATACACTTCCAAGGTTATTTGTTTTCTTGTTAGCTTGAAGTTCAGGTCAGTCTTTGCTCTCAAAGATTGCCCTCTGGTTCTTTCATCAAAGACACAGCCAATATTTATTACACTCAGGATCTCTCTGATTTCTCTCCTGTTACATTTCTTCTGTCTCTAGCTGGAGAAAAATCTCTGCTTTTGGGAAATCATGAGATTTGATTTGGTCCACTTGTATAGTCAGAATCATCTCACTTAACTATAGTTGCAAAATTTTTCTTGCCAAATTCACAGGCTCCATGGACCAGAATATGAACACCACTGACCATTACAGCATATATTTTGATTTCTCTTGTATAAATATCTAGATGTAAAATGATAAGATTGCATGATAGGTATATATTTAAACTTACCAAGAAAAATAAATCAGTTTTCTAAAGTTAATATTCCCTTTTATATCACCAGTAAGATAGGTAGATATATAGATGTTGTTCCATTTATTGAAAACTTCCTTTTTTCCTGCTGAAATGTCACAGTTTTGTCAAAAATCAGTTGAAATAAATGTGGGTCTATTTCTGGACTCTGTTCCATTGTTCATTCTTTTGCCAATTACTGCAGACTACAATCTGGTTGTCACATGAATTGAAATCAAGTAGTGTAAAACTTCCAGTTTTGTGTAACTTTAAAACATTTCTCTTTAGGGGTCTTCCAGGGCAGAGACACGGTGACCTAGTCACAGAAATCTGGCTCTCCCCCAGAAAACAAATATTTCAAGAAAATAACTCAATAAATTCCATCAGAGAACAGCTTGGGTCTCTCGTTACAGAGGAACATCACTCTCTGAATGTTGGTTTCATGTAGCCATCAGGAGAAAGAAGGGAAAAAGAGGACTCAAGCAAAAATATAGCACTGCATTGCCCTTCGGTGCCATATTTGCAATACTTCAAATCCACATGGTGCAAGATTTAAAGGGACTACATAGAACCACTAAGGAAGCAAGTGGCAAAACAAAACAAAACTTGAGACTGCTGTTTGAAGCCACTGGACAAAAACTAGGAAAGTATCACAGGAACCAGGGAACTGAACATTGTACCCTGTGGCATCAAAGAAGCCTATTGAACTCTAAGGTGTCCTAGCTGCAATATAGATTCCCTCTCATCCCCACAACATTAGGATTCTGTTTAAGGAATATCAGGCACCCTAATTTTATGTAACTTCTTCAGAGTTCCTCTTCTCCTTTTACAACTCACATACATAGCAGAACTACTGCCTGTGGCCAACAACAGAAACCAAAACAGATGGGTGAAACTAGGAAAACACTAGTTCTTCAAAATCAAGATGAGGGTCAGAAACTTGATGCAAATACAGAAGTGCTATCAGAGAAATAACTTAGGAACACATTATCAGGAAATCTGAAGAAGTACAAAGCTCTTGATTTAATATGGGAAATGGATTAAGAAAGAAATCCATGACTTGAAAGAGTCACTTGATCGGAAAATAGAGAAACTTGAAAACAGAGTTACAAGGTATGAAGGACACTTTGAATGCATTCTAGTCTCAAATAGCAAGTCAAGGAAGTAGGGTTACCTATGTAGTAGACTGAATATCAGAAATAGAAGACAAACACACCATACTACTTATCTTCAAAGTAGGAGAAAAAAGTTTTAGGGAAAAATAAGGCAGCTCTTTGAGAGACTGAAGATTCCATTAGGTGGCCAGGTGGTGGCGCACTTGGTTAGGCGCTCACATTACAGTGCTCAAGGACCAGGGTTCAAGTCCCCAGCCCCCATCTGCAGGGGGGAAAACTTTGCAAGTGGTGAAGCAGGGCTGCAGGTGTCTCTCTGTCCCTCTCCTTCTCTATCTCCCCCTACCCTCTTGATTTTGATTTCTGGCTGTCTCTATACAGTAAAGAAAGATAAAAAATGTTTAAAAAATTTTTCATTAGAAAAGCAAACATCAGAATTATGGAGTCTTAGAAGGAGAGGAGAGGGGAGTCGGACTGTAGCGCAGCGGGTTAAGCGCAGGTGGCGCAAAGCACAAGGACTGACATAAGGATCCCGGTTTGAACCCCGGCTCCCCACCTGCAGGGGAGTCGCTTCACAGGCGGTGAAGCAGATCTGCAGGTGTCTGTCTTTCTCTCCTCCTCTCTGTCTTCCCCTCCCTCTCTCCATTTCTCTCTGTCCTGTCCAACAACAACAATAATAATAACTACAACAATAAAACAACAAGGGCAACAAAAGGGATTAAAGAAATAAAATAAATAAATATTTAAAAAAAAAAAAAAAAAAAGAAGGAGAGGAGAGAAAGAAGGGAGCAGAAACTATATTCAAAAAATTAATAGCAGGAAAATTTCCAAATCTGGAATATGGTCAGGATGTAAATGTTCAGGAAGCAGGAAGTACTCTGAAATTTCCAAATAGACCTATACCAAGACCCATCGTTGTGAAACTATTGAAAGTCATGGACAAGGAAAGTATTTTATAAGCTGTCAGGGAAAAGAAGAAAATGACTTATAAAGGTAGCAAAGTCAGACTTGGCATCAGATTTTTCTGCAGTAACCATGGAGGCCAAGCAGAGTGGAATAGTATATTCCAGGTTTTAAAAAACAATAATTGTCAGCCATACTTTACCCTACAAGACTATCATTCGAATACAAAAGAGCAATCAAAACAGTACCAGGCAAACAAAAACTTAAGGAGTTTGCCATTGCCAGATCTGCCTTAGAAGGTTTACTTTATATCCTTTTTGTTGTTGTTGTTTGTTTGTCTCGTAGTTATATATAATACCTTGGGGTTCTTTAATTTGGAATTTGTGTTCAAGGACTCTTGTTGCTATAGTTTGTATCTGCTACCAAATCACTTGTATTTCTCTGAAAAATAGCTACTGGATGGTTTTGATGAGAACTGAACAACTTTCTCTTCTTTTCTCCATTATCCTATCAACAGATTGACTTGTCCTTGCCAATTCTTCCCATAAAACTTTAGGCATCAAGTGCTTCCTGGCTAAGGAGCAAAAGCAGAACTGTCTCATTCCCCCAATGGATTCAGATGAAAACTGGTAATAAAATCAGGTATAGCTCCAAGAGGAAACACTGGAGAAGAACAAAGCTGAGTCTGAGGTGCACACATATTTATGCTGGGATAGACTGTTAGTAACTTGAGCAAAGTACTGTTGTTTTGCACACTTGATTAGGTACCCACTTGGCTTTGTATCTCTGTTTCCTGACTCAGTAATGTGAGCTGTTTGAAAAAGAAGAAGAAAAGGGAAGAGGAAGAGGAAGAAGGAGGAGGAGGAGAAGGAGAAGAAACACATAAGCTTGTTAAAAAGAAGAAAAAGAAGTCAAACAGTTGCTAAGATTTTGTGAAAACTATGATAGCTATCTTTTGAGGAGTGGGAAAAAGGGAAGGGAGAGAGAGAAAAAACTGATCCAGTGGTGGATGCAGTGTGGAATTATATCCCTGCAATCTTATGATCTTGTAAGCTATTTTTAAATCACTAATGAATTTTTTAAAAAATTTGTCTTTAGCTATTGAGGTTTTTGTTGTTGCTTGTTTTTGGTCATTGCTGGGAACTTCACTATTCCAGGCCAGTTTTTTCAGATAGAGGGAGAGAAAAACAGAAAAGGACAGCCACTGTATTGGGGCCAGATGGTGGCACACCTAGTTAAGTGCTCACATTACAGCGCACAAGGACCCAGGTTCAAGCCCCTGGCCCCCACCTGCAGGGGGAAACTTCATGAGTGAAAAAGCAGGGCTGCAGGTGTCTCTCTGTCTCTTTCCCTCTCTATCTCCTTCTCCCTTCTCAATTTCTCTGTCTGTCCAATGATTAATTTAATTAAATTAAAAAAAAAAGAGGGACACACACTGCATTGAAGTTCCCTCCAGTTCTAAACCTATGTCTCTCACATATTGAAGCAGGCATACTTCCAGGGGAGCCATCTCACTGGTTTGCTATTGATGTCATTTATAGAAATCCTGTATACTTCATTGGCAAAGACATGAATGGAGTGAAAGAGCCTACAAAGCTTCTTCCAGTGGGTAGGGGTTGAGTTCAAACCTGCGTCGTGCACATGGCAAAGCAGTGCAGCTATTTTGCTGACCCAAGACTTATATGTCTTATATTTTCTCCCTCTTGCTGGCTTGCCTGTTCCCAGTCCTGCATAAGGTATCACTGGTTCACCATAAGTGATGGTTTAACTCTGGGCCTTCTTGTGTTATTGATATTGGAATTGGTACCGGGGCTCTGTTCAACTCTGGTTTATGGTGATGCAGGGGACTGGATATGAGACCTCAACTCAGATAGGAGACTTTTTGCATAACCACAGTGCTATCTTCCCAAACCACATTAGGCAAAAAATCTCTAAAGGTGGCTTTGTTCAGATTATCTCGTGCTTGTTTAGGGTTTTTATCTTTTTTATTTGTTTATTTTCCCCTTTTTTGACCTAGTTTTTTTTTTTATTGTTGTTGTAGTTATTATTATTGTTGTTGTTGATGTCATTGTTACATAAGACAGAGAGAAATGGAGAGAGGAGGGGAAAACAGAGAGGGGGAGAGAAAGATAGACCACCTACAGACCTGCTTCACCTCCTGTGAAGCGATCCCCTGCAGGTAGGGAGCCAGGGGCTGGAACCGGGATCCTTATGCTGGTCCTTGCACTTTGGGCCACATGCACTTAGCCTACTATGCTACTGCCCAACTCCCTGTTTTTGTTTGTTTGTTTTGTTTTTAATACAAATAGATATTAAATATTGTCAGGTTCTTCTTTCTACTCTTTCTCATTCACTTCCTTGCTCACTTGCTTGCTTTCAGAACCAAGGTCTTATGCAAAAGAATTCACTGCTCCAGGGTTGTTTATTTGTTTTCCAAATTACTGCTAAACTGTAGTTTATAGTGGTGGGGGAAGGGGTTTAACCTCAGATTTTGGGCCCTAAGGGATATAAATCCTTTTGCATAAGCATTATGCTGTCTCCTCTGCCCTCCAGATGTCTTTTTCATTCAGATGGAAACAGAGTTACAGACAGAGGGAGTTTCCTCAAAGTTTCCTCTGTTTCCTTAGTACCTCCTATGTAGTGTCAGGGTTCTAATTGTTAGGAAGCCACTGACCAAACCTGACCGCCGACCAAGACAGACATGGACAGAGTAACTATGTTCAAAAAGATTTATTCTCACAAGCACACACACAGATTCTCACTCATACAGAGGAACTCAGCCTCTCCAAGAAGGCTGAGGGTTCACTAACTGGGACTGCTCCCTGGGCTAGGCACCCTGAGTAACTCTGAGACTCACTGCTTTATATTCTCAAGGGATGGGGGTTACACAAACAGGGTTACACAAGCAAGATGTACACTTTATCTAAGGAAAACAGTTACACATTGCATCTTGAGCAAAGCAAAAGGGCACAAATTACACATTACATTCAGATCTAAACAGTACACTCTAATCTCTATCTGTGGTGTCAGTCTGGTAAAATTGAGTGGGTATTTCAAAAATTCAAACTGTCACATAAACACTTATTTCCAACATCATTCTTGTAAGTTCAGACAAGTCATCTGTGGCTGCCCAGATGACTCAGGTGTTCCTGGGGGAGAGGTAAGCTTGCTTCTCAACTTTTTACTTGTAAAGCAAGTCTTGAAGATGGAGGCACTCTCAAAATGGGGAGCTCTTGCTCTCACTAATTTGAGTTGCACTCATGGTGAGGCATGGGACAGGCAGGTGCCCTAACCAATGTGCTACCTCTCTACTTCCACCAAATGTTCTTTCTTTTTCTCTTTTTCTTTTCTTTTTTCGTTTTTTGCCTCCAGGGTTATTGCTGGGGCTCAGTGCCAGCACTACGAATCCACTGCTCTGGGAGGCTATTGGGAAACCATTTTGTTGCCCTTGTTGTGGTTGTTATTGTTATTGTTGTTATAGCTATTGTTGTTGTTGGGTAGGAAAGAGAGAAATTGAGAGAGGAGGGGAAGACAGAGAGGAGGAAAGAAAGATAGACACCTGCAGACCTGCTTCACCACTTGCGAAGTGACCCCACCCCTGCAGGTGGGGAGATGGGGGGCTGGAACAGGGCTCCTTACTCTGGTCCTTGAGCTTTGCGCCATGTGGCTTAAACCCGCTATGCTACTACCCAGCCCCCCTCTTTTTTTTTTAAACAGTTACTTGTGTTTTCTGTTTTCTTCTGTTAATGTGGTGAATTACATGGGTTGATATTTAAAACATAGATTAAATTCCTGTATGAAATTTGGCATTCTATTTTTGCTGCTGGTTTCATAAGATGTGTTGGGTCATATTAGCCACTGCCTCTATTTTGTGGAAGGATTTGTGTAAGATTAATGTTATTTCTTTCCTGAAAGTATAATAGAATTCACAAGTGAAGCTATTTCAGCTGGTTTTCTCTGCTGGAGAGTTTTTAACAACCAATTCAGTTTCATTAACAGACTATTCAGATTTTGCTACTTCTTGTGTTAATTTTGGAAAGTTGTATTTTTCAAGGAGTTGGTTTATTTCTCTCTATCCTGATCATTCTCACTAGATAGATTGACCTGGGTGATCTTTTTTATTTATCTATGTTTTTAATTTTTAAAAATTATCTTTATTTATTTGGCTAGAGACAGCCAGAAATCAAGAGGGAAGGGGGTGGTAGAGAGGAAGAGACAGAGAGACACCTGCAGCCCTGCTTCACCACTTGGGAAGCTTTCCCTTCGCAGGTGGCAGTCCGGGGGCTCAAACTCAGGCCCTTGTGCACTGTAACATGTGCGCTCAACCATGTGTGCCACCACCCGGCCCCTCTGGGTGATCTTTTCAAAGGCCAAAATTAACACCTGTGGAGTACATGTAAGCCCAACCAAAACTGAAGAGCTGACTTAAAGTGACTGAGAACATAGCCGAAGTTATAGCCAGTTCCCAAGTACTCAGCCAGCCCACAGATAAGGGAATGAGATCAGATGATAGGTGTTTCTGTCTAAACAATGAATTTTGGGGTGGTTTGTTAACTATAACTGACTTACAAGTGCATAGAGGTACTCTTTTTCATTAACCAGTTCCTTGTTGGTGGGCAGTTAGCAAAAAGAACTATTCCCAGCAAAGTTTGTCTCGTTTTTAAATTTGTAAGATTTCTTCCTAGAAAAATAAGAGTCAGAGTATTACACCAAAGTAAAAGACTCTGGGGTGGGTGGGTAGGTGGGAAGAATACAGGTCCATGAAAAATGATGAATGAAATAGTGGGGGTTGTATTGTTAAATGGGAATCTGGGGAATGTTAGGCATGTAAAAAAAAGAAGAAGTAGAAACGCAAAGCAGAAATTGACTGAGTTTGAAGTATGGCACCAAAGTAAGAAAGCAGAAGTACACTAGAGTTTGCAGTGAGTACCTCCCTAACACTTCCTCTCCACTTTTGCAAGCTTTGGGTCCATGATTGCTCAACAATTTGTTTGGCTTTGTATGTTAACTCTCTTTTCAGTCACCAGGTTCCAGGTGTCATCAGGATGCCGGCCAGACTTCCCTGGATTGAAGACCCCACCAATGTGTCCTGGAGCTCAGCTTCCCCAGAGACACACCCTACTAGGGAAAGAGAGAGGCAGACTGGGAGTATGGACCGACCAGTCAACGCCCATGTTCAGCGGGGAAGCAATTACAGAAGCCAGACCTTCCACCTTCTGCAACCCACAATGACCCTGGGTCTATGCTCCCAGAGGGATAGAGAATGGGAAAGCTACTGGGGAGGGGGTGGGATATGGAGATTGGGTGGTGGGAATTGTGTGGAGTTGTACCCCTCCTACCCTATGGTTTTGTTAATTAATCCTTTCTTATAAAAAAATAAAAAATAAAAAATAAATAAAAAAAAGAAAAATAAGAGTCAAAGGACTAAAAAAAAAGAGAGAGAGAGAGAAGAAAAGAAAAGGAAAAGAAAAAGAAAAGAAGAGAAGAGAAAAGAAAAGAAAAGAAAAGTAGGGCCACTGTGTAGTGGCACACCCAGTTGAGTGCACACATTACCATGCACAAAGAGGAAGGTTCAAGCCCCTGGCCCTCACCTACAAAGGGAAAGCTTCATGAGCCATGAAGAGGTGTGGCAGGTGTGCTTCTACCTCTCTCCCTCCCATTCTCTTTCAATTTCTTTATCTTATCACATTAGAAACAAACAAGTAAAATGTGTGTGTGTGTGTGTGTGTGTGTGTGTGTGTGTGTGTGTGTGTGTTTGCTGGGACCTGTGCCATTTCCACTGCTCTGTGTGAGCTTTGTTTTGCTTTTTAATTTCAGATAGAGCTACTGCAGCACCCCTCCACCATTCACGGGGCATCCTCTAGTGCCCATGAGGTTTCCTATGTGGTGAGTAAAACATGCACTTTACCCCAGAAGCTATCTCCCAGTCCTGTATATTTAAATTTGAAGAACAATTTTGTTCATCAAAGCTAGGCTGATTCATATTCCCTCAGCAGTTTATAAGAATTTATTTTTTTCCATTCACTTTCTAGCACTGAACATTAAAATATTTAGTTTTCATCAGTCTAATAAATGAAATATAATACGTATTTAAATTTTTATTTCCCTGAACAGTAGAAAGATTAAATAATTTTCCATATATGCACCAGCCATTTGTGTTTTTTTGCCTGTGAATTCCCCCTTCATATTCTTTATTCACTTTTATAATCACCATTTTCTATTTTCATGAGTATTTGTAGACATTTCTTATATATTCTGGATAGCTAGTCTTTATTTGCTAAAAATATTGCAAATATTTTCCTTATCTTTGACCCTTCTCAAATTGTAGCTTTTGCTCTATCTTTTTTTAAATATTTATTTCCTTTTGTTGCCCTTGCTGTTCTATTGTTGTAGTTAGTATTGTTGTTGTTATTGATGTCGTCGTTGTTGGATAGGACAGAGATAAATAAAGAAAGGAGGGGAAGACAGAGAGGGAGAAAGATAGACACATGCAAACCTGCTTCACCGCCTGTGAAGTGACTACCTTGCAGGTGGGGAGCCGGAGGCTCAAACCAGGATTCTTATGCCGGTCCTTGTGCCCTTGTGCCACCTGCACTTAACCCGCTGTGCTACAGCCCAACCCCCCACTTTTGCTCTATCTTTACACAGTTACGTCTATTTTTTCTTTATGTCTACTAGGTTTGTCTCAGAAAATGTTTCCTCCCCAAAATATTTAAAAACCTATTATTTTCCCCTCCTATTATGTTTGCCTTTTTTTTACCCTCCCCCTCCCCCACTCCCCTCCCTCCTATTAGGTTTATAATGCATTTTATTGTCTTGAGTCTTTAAAACATTTGAGGTAGACTTGGGATCTTTTTTTTAACCGAAGTATAATTAAGTATCTTTTTCAAAACAATAATTATTCCAAAAGTATTTAATATCAAGCACTCTGCTAATACTTCCTCTTTAATTTGAAATGTCAAATTAAAACTAAATTTTATTTAGAGGTTGCTTCTAGAATTTCTGTTCTATTCAACTGATCTTTCATAGTCTTATGTCAATATCATGTTATTTGACTGCTGATGTCTTAAACCATATTTTTGTATTTGCAGGCAAACTACTCCCAATTGCTCTTTATACAACTCTTTTTTTATCTTTGACATTTACTTTTCAGATGAACTTGAGAATATTAACAAGTTCATAGTAAAACCTATGTGGATTTTGTTTGGGATTACATCAAATATATAGATTAATATGTAAAGAATCATAGTATGACAGCACTGAGTACCTTCATATAATTTATATCTTTATCTTTAAGAAATTCTTATTTTAAAGATCCTCAATATAAATCATTGGGTATTATAGTTATTATAATTATTATTATTTTTAAATATTTTTATTTATTTATTTATTTATTCCCTCTTGTTGCCCTTGTTTTTTTTTTTTTTATTGTAGTTGCTGTTATCGATGTCATTGTTGTTGGATTGGACAGAAAGAAATGGAGAGAGGAGGGTAAGACAGAAAGGGGGAGAGAAACACACCTGCAGACGTGCTTCACCGCCTGTGAAGGGACTCCGCTGCAGGTGGGGAGGTGGGGGCTCGAACAGGGACCCTTACGCTGGTCCTTGCGCCGTTGGTCCTTGCGCTTTGTACCACCTGCGCTTACCCCGCTGCGCTACAGCCCGACTCCCTATCATTATCATTATTATTAGTGGCAGTGGTACGAGGGTCTCTCCCATGAATGAGTTTACTGTTTTTAGGTCAGGTTTATACTCCTTTTTTCTTTTCTTTCCTTTTCTTTTTTCTTTCCTTTTCTTTTCTCCTCTTTTCTTCCTTCCTCCCTTCCTTTCTTTCTTCCTTCCTTTTCTTTCTTCCTTCCTTTCTTTCTTTCCCTTCATTCTTTCCTTCCTTCTCTCTTTTCTTTCTTTCTTTCTTTCTTTCTTTCTTTCTTTCTTTCTTTCTTTCTTTCTTTCTTTCTTTCTCAGATTGAGACAGAGAAAAAGAGAGTAAATGAGACCATACCACTGAAGTTTCCTTCAATGCCATGGGGTCTAGAGGCTTGAACTTCGGTTTTACACATAATGGAGCAGCAAATTTTCCTAAGTGAGCTATTTTGACTGAAAGTACAAAGGAGAGATATCACAGCACCAAAGCTTCCCTAGGTGCCAAGGTACTTATATTTGATGTGAGGGCTTAAAACCAGGCTTCACATGCTAAAACACCTCATCCTAATCCCTTGAAATTATTTGTTCATGCCTGAGTCTCTGAGGTCTCAGATTCAATCTCCAGCACCTCCATAAGCTAGATCCGTGTGTGTGTGTGTGTGTGTTGTGTGTGTGTGTGTGTGTTTTTCTCATTAAAATAAAATATTTTTTAATTGTTAGGTTTAAACTGACTCTTTGATTCTGTGAAAATTGTGATAGTTATTGAAGGGAATGGGAAGAGGAACTATGAGTAGATCAATAGAGCAGCAATAACACCAGAATTGGTAGATGTGGTAAGGGTGTGTGTGTGTGTGTGTGTGTGTGTGTGTGTGTGTGTGTGAAATTGTTCTCCTAAACTCTTATAATATTGTAAAAACAATATTAAATCAGCTCAAAATATTTAGAGTATTTGGTTTTCATATATATATATATATATATATATATATATATATATGCAGTTTTTAAGATAAAGACAAAAGAGGGAGAGAGTTAGAGAGACCACAGCACTGAAGTTTCCTTCAATGCAGTAGGAACTGGGACATGGCAAAGTAGCATACTAAGTGAGCTATTACACCAACCCTGAAATCATTTGGTTTTCTTCATGTAAGTCCTGCACACTTAAGGTTTAATTCTAGAGTTTGCAATTGTTATACTTGGTTTGTTTGTTTGATTGACTGATTTTATACCAGAGCACTGTTCAACTCTGTCTTATGGTGGTACAGAGTATTGAACCTGCCTCAGGCATCAGAGTCTCTTTGCATAACCATTAGGCTACTTCTCCTGCCCTTGCTATTGTTATACTGAAGTGAATCTGTTGCCATGAAGACTTTTTTTCCTTCTTATTAGGTTAAAGAAACATTTATTATATGAGGTCATCTTTGGTTAAGAGCATATCTTTATTTATTTATTTTTAAATAGCCAGAAATCAAGAGGGGCAGGGGAGATAGAGAGGGAGAGAGTCAAAGAGTCACCTGCAGCTCTGCTTCACCACTGTGAAGTTTTCCCTGTGTAGGTGGGGACCAGAGGCTCGAACCCGGATCTTTGTGCATTGTAACATGTGCACTTAACCAGGTACGCCACCAGCTGGCTCTAGAACATATCTTTATATATGGATACTTGTACATAAAGAAAAGCATTAAGGTGGGGAGGGTGGGGGCAGCATAGTAAAAAAAAAATGTTGGACTCTCAAACATGTGGTATAGAGTTCAAACCCTGGCATTGCCAGAGTGGTACTCTAGCGTCTCTTCCCTTACCCCCCACCCCATTAATAAATTATTTTTAAAAAGAAGATATAGCTGCGAGAACTGTTGCTTTTTCTTGTTCTTTGGTTATTGTTACTAAAGCATTGCTCAGCACTGGCTTATGGTGGTGCTGGGGTTTGAACCTGGGGCTTTTGGTACTTTAGGCATGAAAGTCCTTTAACTATTGTACTATCTCCCCAACCCTAATTGCTTATTTAGTTCTCTGTCTCCTCTCAAATCATCTCATTTAAGGCAGGAGCCATCTTTTGGTGATTTTCAATCTAACACTGGCATAGCACCTGGCACGTATTAGTAGTTCAAATCATCTTTGCAAAATGAATAAGTGAATGAAACATCAGGATGCTAAAGGACCTGTGTAGAGAGGATAAATATCTGTGCCCTGAGTGTGTAGGAGTATGGATTTCCTTAAGTACTTTCTGTCGTGCTGTATTTTTCTAATCTTTCTCTTGTGATCAAGTATTATCATGTACTTAAAGTAATGAAATAATGATTTTCACTTGGAAAAAGAAAACCATAATAAAAGAGCACCATGGACTGGACTTTTTTTTATAGATAAAGACAGGAAGAGTGAAAGAAACCAGTACTGAAACTGCCTTCAATGCAATTGGGGCTGCATTCGAACCTAGGTCACACATGGCAAAAAGCACACTGTTCAAGTGAGCTAGTTCACAAGCCCCTACTTATAAATTTATTTATTTATTTTATTTACTTATTAGTGGATAGAATCAGAGAAATTGAAAGGGTTGGGGGAGATAGGGAGGGAAAGAGATAGAGAGACACCTGCAGCTCTACTTCAGTACTTGTCAAGCTTTTCCCCCTGCAGCTGGGGACCAGGGGCTTGAACCCAGGTCCTTGCACTGTAGTGTAAGCACTTAACCAGGTGCACCACTACCTGTTCCCCCCCAAACTTGTAAATTTTAAAAAAAGAGAAATAAGTGTCTGAGTCTTAAAACTAGCTAGAGATTCCGGTGGCTCACCCCTCTGGGTGATAGTTTATCCCAGTATTTAAGATTTGGCTTAACTTTCCATAAAATGTGGTTCTCTTCCCTTTGCCTTTGCCTCTCACTAATTCTCCCAGGCTGTGTGACTATGTTTACCTGTCTTTGCACCAAGCTCCAGGCCCTCAGCAAAAGCCCAGTATAGTCAGGAGGACTTGGAGAGAAGCTAGGGAAAGTCATGTTTGAGTTCTGAGGCTGTTTTTCCATTATGATAATGTATGGTGTATATAGCTCCAATGCCCAGGGTACATTTCTGAGAGGAGTCGGGGGACAACACCATGAGACCCCTAGGGATGGGAGGGCCACCAGGTCAATGGCATATTCAGCTGGCAAAAGAGACCATCAACCTTATTTCCCCTTGAGAACAGATGATAATCACTCTGCATGTAAATAACGAGCAATGGGATGGCGCGGCTACCTATATCACTGAAGAGAGAGTGAAGCAAGGAGAAAGACAAATTAGAAAAATATGAGGGCAGCAATTATAGATCTGTGCCAGGAAGTCTAATTCATCAGCTTAATTTTGCTTTAAGTAGCTCGGTGCTGGTGCTTCTAAATTTGAGGTAAAAAAAAAATTTTTTTTGGTATGATTATTATCAAGTAATGAAAAAGTGATAATAAGTTTCTCAGTTGGGAGACAGATGCATCAATCACAGTGCTTGGCAGTGGAGCCTGTGAAGGCCTTGATGCAGCACAAAGCAGTGGCCCTACTGATGATCTGATTCCATTGGTAATAACCTGGGAAAGAGGCCAAGGGTGTGCCATTCTAGGAAGAGAGGCTTTCCTTCTTTCCTTTTCCTTTCTTTCTTTCTTTCTTTCTTTCTTTCTTTCTTTCTTTCTTTCTTTCTTTCTTTCTTTCTTTCTTTCTTCCTTCCTTCCTTCCTTCCTTTCTTTCTTCCTTTCTTCCTTCCTTTCTTCCGTTCTTCTTCCCTCCTTCCCTCTCTCCCTTCCTTCCTTCCTTCCTTCCTCCCTCCCTTCCTTTCTTCCATCATTTTATTGTAGTGTTAATTGTTTAGAGTACAGCTAAACACATGGGCACAACTTCTCATCTCCCCATGCTAGGTGTCTGCAATACATTCTCACCTCCAACTGTGGTCCTTTTCTACCATCGTGCACCAGGATCCCAAAGCACCACCCCCTCCTTTCCCCCAAACCCTTCCCTGCCTTTCTTTTCCAGAGTCCTTTACTCTGGTGCAGTACACCACACACAGTTTACATTTTACTCTGTGTTTTCCTTTATGTCCTTGTTTCTTTTTAATAAAATTCTTATTAGTTATTTAATAATAATTAATAAGATTATAAGATAACAAGGATATAATTTCATACAGTTCCCACTACTAGAGTTCCATGTTTATCTCCTCCATTGGAAACTTTCCTATTCTTTATCTCTCTGGGAGCATGGACCCAGGATCATTATGGGGTGCAGAAGGTGGAAGGTCTGGCTTCTGTAATTGCTTCTCCGCTGAACATGGACATTGGCAGGTTGATCCATACCCCAGCCTATGAGGGAGATCATTTGTTATTCATTCTTTTCTTTTTGGCTTAATCTCACTTAATGATTCCTTCAAATGGGGAGAAAAGATGGACAAAATCTTCGCCAAAGGAGAGATCCAAAAGGCCAACATATATATGAAAAATGCTCATGGTCACTGATTATAAGACAAATGCAAAAAAGGCTGCAGTGAGACCATTTTACTCCTGTGAGAATATCATACTTTAGGGAGG
Organism: Erinaceus europaeus; assembly: GCF_950295315.1. Classification (NCBI taxonomy): domain Eukaryota; kingdom Metazoa; phylum Chordata; class Mammalia; order Eulipotyphla; family Erinaceidae; genus Erinaceus; species Erinaceus europaeus. The sequence goes on from NC_080163.1 coordinate 178,297,722, forward strand.
CTATTTCTTTTCCTTTTTCTTAATTTTTATTTATTTATTTATTTATTTTCCCTTTTGTTGCCCTTGTTTTAGGGAGGCTGTTTCTAAGCCTGACTCCAGGCAATGGTCTGGGGCTGCTCAGTCTGAAAGCTCCTAGTTTGTGCTTTAAAACACATGTTTTTAAGGACTGATAGCCCTCATTCTACATGTATTATACTTCCCATGCCATCTGACTTGGGGTACACAAATACCAGGCTTTCCATGGATTCTTTTTATAACCATTAAGTCATATTTTATGCATTTATTTTTGTTGTTTCAGAAACATTTTTATTTCCCTATGAAAGCACTGCTCAGCTCTGGCTTATGGCAGTGCTGGGGTTTGAACCTGGGGCCTTTAATGCCTCAGGCATGAAAGTCTTTTTGCTTAATAGCTTATTGGGCATCACCACTCTGGGATGATTTTTTTTCTTTTCCCCCAGATACAGACATAGGCAGATAGAGATTAAAGGACCCTATAGTACCAAAATTCCTTCAATGTAGTGGGGGGTGGGCTTGAACCTGAGTTTCACATGTGTCTAATTCTTTTTATTAAGACAATTTTTAGAGGAAAATCGAGGGGTCTATACACAGAGCTCCCAAGTACCTCCTGCCCCCACCTATGCATGACCACTAACTTCCCACCAAAGGGGTACATTTGCTAAAACTGATGAATTGTGGGAGGCAGGGCTACTAGCAGCAGCAGATCTGTTTCTTTCCTCTCCTCTCCTCTCTTCTCCTCTCCTCTCCTCTCCTCTCCTCTCCTCTCCTCTCCTCTCCCGGAACAACTAGGAATACCAAAGGAGACCACCTGGTACCAAAACAAGACATGACTAGACTGACCTCAGGAACCCACCAAATCACCAGTGAGTACAAACGTGTGGATGGTGGACAGAGAGGAGCCTAGGGAGAGATTAAGTGGCTGGTAACAGTCAGGCAGTTTATCTGTTAAGACACCACCTCCAGTCTATTCCACCAACAAGGGTATTGCTGAAGGAAGGAGAAGACTCCCCTGAGACTCACCAAGTACAACTCTGAGTCTCCATTGCTACTGCCCTCAGAATCTGGTGCAGTGGCAGGGAGGCTTCTGACACCAGGGGACAGAGAACTAACCAGGAAACTCAGGAGAAGACCTATACCCCCATGGCATGGAGGTGGCGCTGTGACAGTGATAGTCTTTTTGCATAACCACTGGATTATCTCTGCCACACCCTGCTTTATCTCTTGGTCAGGAGTCAGTGATTAAGCTAAGAAGCCTAGAATTTAAAAGCCCTGAGGCTCCCATAGCCTACAAAGAAGAAAAAGAACAAAAGAGGCTTTTAAGCCACTGAGCTCCAAATCAGGAATTAAAATACTATTGAAACAACTGTTAACTTCCACAACTGTGAACCCTTTAATTACCTTACTTAGACACAAGTCAATCCAGGCAAGAGTGATCAGTAATTTGAAAACTACTGAGAGAGGGAACTCGTAACATAATATATAAAATGGTTAAACCAACAAGAAGAAATATTGGAGAAATGAACCAGGACAAGAGTCCAGCTAAAAGCCCCCCAAAGGGTGAAGCACAAAATAATGAGGTCAACATCCAAACACTAGCTAAGGAAATAATCACAGGAATGAGTAAAGAGTTTGAAAGAATTGTCATCAGAAATACAGGAACAACAAATAGGACTCTGGAAGAAAACACTAATTATCTCAAGATTATTAGACAGCTGAAAGCTGAAATAGCTGAGCTCAGAACACAACTAGTTGAACAAGCTAAAACAGTATCAGAACAGGGGAACAAAATAGATGGACTACAGAAAACAGTAGAGGGGAGAGAGAATAGAATCAATGGGAATGAAGACAGAATTAGCAAGATCGAGGATGAATTAGAGACAACTAAAAAAGAAGTAAGAGATCTCAAAAAGAGACTAAGAGATACTGAAAACAACAATGGAGACCTATGGGATGACTTCAAAAGAAATAATATACACATTATTGGCTTACCAGAGGAAGAAAGCATTCTTCAGGCCATGATAGCTGAGAAATTCTCTAGTCTAGACAACATCAAATACATAAAGATTCAAGAAGCCCAGAGGGTCCCAAACAGAATTAACCCAGACTTAAAGACACCAAGACACATCCTATTTAAAATGGAAAGGAATAAGGATAAAGAAAGGATACTGAAGGCTGCAAGAGAAAATCAAAGAGTCACCTACAGAGGAAAACCCATAAGATTGGCAGCAGACTTCTCCACACAAACACTACAGACCTGAAGAGAATGGCAAGATATCTATCGAGTACTCAATGAGAAAGCCTTTCAACCAAGAATACTGTATCCTGCTAGACTGTCATTCAGACTAGATGGAGGCATCAAAACCTTCTCAGACAAGCAACAGTTGAAGGAATCAACTATCACCAAGCCTGCCCTGAAAGAAGTTCTGAAAGGTCTCCTATAAACAGTCAGACCACCATAAATAGGCCATATATCAGAACACTCTAAAACTCTACAAGACTGGCGTTAAAATATCTTCAATCTTTGATATCAATAAATGTCAATGGACTGAATTCACCTGTTAAAAGACACAGAGTAGGAAGATGGATCAGAAAATACAACCCAACAATATTCTGTCTACAGGAAACCTACCTAACTCAACAAGACAAACACAGACTCAAAGTGAAAGGGTGGAAAACTATCATACATGCCAATGACCCACAAAAAAGGGCAGGAACAGCTACTCTCATATCTGACATGATAGACTTTAAAATAGATAAAATTTAAAAAGACAGGAACAGACACTACTTAATGCTCAGAGGATCAGTAAGTCAAGAGGACTTAACAATTATTAACATCTATGCACCCAATGAGAAGCCATCTAAATACATCAAACATCTACTAAAAGAACTACAGCAATATATTAACAGCAACACAGTTATAGTAAGGGACTTCAACACCCCACTCTCTCAACTTGGCAGATCATCCAGGCAGATAATCAATAAAGACATAAGGGAGCTAAATGAAGAGATAGATAAACTAGAACTATTGGACATTTTCAGAGTCATTCATCCCAAAAAACTGGAATACACATTTTACTCAAGTCTACATGGGTCATTCTCAAGGATAGACCATATGTTAGGCCACAAAGACAGCATCAGTAAATTCAAGAGCATTGAAATCATCCCAAGCATCCTCTCAGACCACAGTGGTGGAATTAAACTAACACTTAACATTCAATAAAAGATTAGTAATAGTCCCAAAATGTGGAAGCTCAACAGTACACTCCTTAAAAACTACTGGGTCAAAGAGGAAATCAAGGAAGAAATCAAAATGTTTCGAGAGATCAATGAAAATGAAGATGCAAGCTATCAAAATATTTGGGACACAGCTAAGGCCGTACTGAGAGGGAAGTTCATAGCCATACAAGCACACATTAGGAAACAAGAAAAAGCACAAATAAACAGCCTGATTGCACGTTCTAAAGACCTAGAAGAAGAAGAAAAAAGGAACCCTAAAGCAAACAGAAGGACAGAAATCACTAAAGTTACAGCAGAAACCAATAACACTGACAATAAGAAAACCATACAAAAGATCGACGAAAGTTCTTCGAAAGAGTGAACAAAATCAACAAACCTTTAGACAGACTCACAAAACAAAAAAGGGAGAAGACCCAAATAAATCGGATAGTAAATGAAAGAGGAAATATCACAACAGACACCACAGAAATTCAACATATCATGCGAGGCTTCTATGAACAACTATATGCCACCAAGCTAGAGAACGTGGAAAAAATGGACGATTTCCTAGATACCTACCAACTTCCAAAACTAAGTAAAGCGGAAGTAGATAAGATGAACAGGCCCATCACCAAAAATGAAATTTGAAACAGTTATCAAAAACCTTCCCAAAAATAAAAGTCCTGGACCAGATGGTTTTAAAAATGAATTCTACAAAACCTTCAAGGAAGAATTAATACTTCTACTTTTAAAAGTCTTCCAGAAGATTGAAGATAGTGGAATACTCCCTTCCAGCTTCTATGAGGCCAACATCACTTTGATACCAAAAGCAGACAGGGACACAACCAAAACAGAAAACTACAGACCAATATCTCTGATGAACACAGATGCTAAAATCTTGAACAAAATTATAGCCAACTGAATACAGCAGTATATTAAAAAGATTGTTCCTCATGACCAAGTGGGTTTTATCCCAGGCATGCAAGTTTGGTTTAATATACGCAAATCAATCAATGTTAACCACCACATCAACAAAAGCAAGACCAAAAACCACATGGTCATTTCAATAGATGCAGAGAAAGCCTTTGACAAAATACAACATCCCTCTATGATGAAAACACTACAAAAAATGGGAATAGATGGAAAATTCCTGAAGATAGTGGAGTCTATATATAGCAAACCTACAGCCAACATCATACTCAATGGTGAAAAACTGGAAGCATTTTCCTCAGATCAGGTACTAGACAGGGCTGCCCACTATCACCATTACTATTCAACATAGTGTTGGAAGTTCTTGCCATAGCAATCAGGCAGAAGCAAGGGATTAAAGGCATACAGATTGGAAGAGAAGTCAAACTCCCCCTATTTGCAGACGACATGATAATATACATAGAAAAGTGTAAGGAATACAGCAAGAAGCTTTTGGATATCATCAGGCAATATAGTAAGGTGTCAGGCTACAAAATTCACATTCAAAAGTCAGTGGCATTCCTCTATGTAAACACTAAAGTATACATAGAACTACTGGGGGCCATATGGTGACACACCCAGTTGAGCATACATGTTACTATGCACAAGGTCCCAGGTTCAAGCCCCTGACTTTAGCTGCTGCAGGGTGGGGGTGGGGGGATGACAATGATGGTTTAACAAGTGGTGAAGCAGGGCTGCAGGTGTCTCTCTTTCTCTCCCTATCTCTCGCCCTTCCCTCTCAATTTCTTTCTGTCCTACCAAGTAAAGAGAAAAGAGGGGGTGGAGGAATCAGGAGTAGTGGATTTGTCATGCAGGCATTCAGTCCCCAGCAATAGTCGAAAATGCACTTCTCTATTCACTGCAGCATTATTTACTACAACCAAGATGTGTAAAGAATCCAAATATCCATTGAAAAATAAATAAAATGTGGTATACACATTTTATTTATTTTTTAAATAAAAAATTTAATTTAATTTTAAATTAAATAGTTGAAAAGAGTAGAATCTTGTAAGATGTGACAACTTGGATGAACCTTGAGGATATTATATGGAAGAAAGAAATCCAGTCACAAAAAGGCAATTACTGCGGGATCCCTGCTACATGAAGAATCTAAAATAGTCACGCATCTAGAAGCAAAAAGCAGAATGGTGGTTGCCTGGGGCCCCCAGGGAGAGAGGTAAGTGGGAATTGCTATTCAACAGGTACAAAGTTTCAATTATGTAAGATGATTAAATTCTAGAGGTTTGCTATACAATGTGTGCCCATAGTTAACAATGTTGTATTGAGCATCTAAAAATCTGTTAAGAGGGGACGGGTGGTGGCACAGACAGTAGAACTCACACATTACTTGACCCAGGTTCAAGCCCTTGGTTCTCAACATTTCATGAGCAGTGAAGCACTACTGTTTTGGGGGTGGGGAGGGAGAGGGAGTACCAGCGTTTGTCTCCCCAACATTTAAAAATTTGTCACACATTATCTCAACAAAGAATTGTGGAGAGAGCATGATTTTCAGGAACTTCTTTCTTTCTTCCTTTCTATCTTTCTTCCTTTCTTTCTTTCTTTTCTTCTAGATAGAACAGATAGAAATGGGGAAGTTCTGGGGCCCTAATCGGGGAGTCCTGAGATTCCCAAACAGAGTTGATGGGCCTAGAACTCAAATAAATCCCTCTCTCCAGTGTTACAGGTCATTTCTAACAGGAACAACAAAATAGACCCCTTTGTGGGCCCCCATAGGACCTTGCCCTCAACCTGGATCAACAATGGTAGAGAATGTTCCATCCTCTGAAGGGAGGATGGACAATATACTCTATGCTACACCTGAGGAAGATGGATTGAAACTGGGGGGGCAGCATGGAATGTTCCTACTCATGACCACAGAATGTGAGCTCAGATCTAGAGGGATGTAGAGGTCACACAGGCTCCTAAGCTAATTATGGGCCCCAGATCACATCAAATCAATGGGGTTTACAGTAATATTTATACCCCTTTACCATATTAGGGAGCTGCTCTCTTCCCTGATTCAACTTTCTGGTCCTTTTTCCCAGCCATGACATCATCTCCCCAGACAATAATTAGGATCCAGATATCAGATTTCAGGCTCAGGCAAAAAGAAAAAAACAAAAAACAAAAAAACAAACAAAAACCACTAGTATAGCTACAAGCCCTTTGAAATATAACTAAAATATGCCCACTAGCTATCTACAAAATGGAGAACCCCTCAACACTTAATCTGCACTATTCCAGGCTTTAGGTTCATGTTTGGTCAACAATTTGTTTGGCTTTGTATATTAACTCTCTTTTCAGCCACCAGGTCCAGATGCTAGCAGGATGCTGACCAGACTTTCCTGGACAGACAACTCCACCAATGTGACTTGGAGCTCAGCTTCCCCAGAGCCATTCCCCACTAGGGAGAGAGAGAGAGACATGATGGGAATATGGATTGACCTGTCAACACCCATGTTCAGTGGGGAAGCAATTACAGAAGACAGACCTTCCTTTTGTACCCCACAATGACCTTGGGTCCATACTCCCAGAGGGATAAAGAATAGGAAAGCTATCATGGGAGGGGATGGCATACAGAGGTCTGGTGGTGGGAATTGTGTGAAGCTGTACTCCTCTTATCCTATGGTTTTGTCAATGATTCCTTTTTATAAATAAAAAATTTGAAAAAAAAATTGGGAGGGTTAAGAAAGGGAGAGAGAAGAAGAGAGACAACTGCAGAAATACTTCACCACTTGTGAAGCATCCCACCTGCGGGTGAGAAGCTGGGCTTTGAACCCACAGTAATGGAAGTACTCAACTTGGTGTGCCACCACCTGACCCCCATTAATCACGCCTTTAAATATGCTTTTATTTACAGTTATCTGTACTAGACTGCTAAAGACTACTTTTTAAAACAGAAATCATTTGTGTGTGATTGTCAGGAATTTTAATCTTCATTAGGGGAAATTGAGGACATTCACACATTAGGCAGAGAGAGAGAGGGAGAGAGGGACGGAGAGAGAAAGAGAGAGAGAGATGAAGAGGGAGAAACCCCCAGAATTCCCTTGCTCACACGTTGATGGGTTAACCAAAGCAGACAGAGAGAGCCACGCCCACCCAAGCTTTAACACCCAAGCCCCGCCTCCACCTTGCCGAGCCACACCTGTCACCACTCCCATTTTCTGAGCGGTATGCTCCAGGTACCTCCTGTCCCTCAACAGTACCGCAGGTATTCTTTCTGCCTCTATCAATGATTAAAAACAAAACAAAAAACAATGAGGGAAATAAATGGCTGCCAGGAGCAGTTTTTTTTTTGTTGTTGTTGTTGTTGTTTTCTGACTCTGAGCCCCAGCAATAGTCCTGGTAGCAAAAATTTTAAATAATAAAAAATTGCCTCCACTGCAAATTAGAGGACGCTTCCGTGCTTTGGTGTCTTCTCCACACCCTCCCCAACCCCCACCCAGTCTTTATCTAAAAAAATCAGCCCAGAGTAAAGCAGGTGATGAAAAAAGTAAAGTGTTAAGAGAGTAGCTTTCTGACAGTAGCGCAGCGGGTTAAACGCATGTGGCGCAAAGCGCAAGGACCAGCGTAAGGATCCCAGTTCGAGCCCCCAGTTCCCCACCTGCAGGGGCGTCACTTCACAGGTGGTGAAGCAGGTCTGCAGGTGTCTTTCTCTCTCCCTTTCTGTCTCTCCCTCCTCTCTCCATGTCTCTCTGTCCTATCCAACAACGACGGCATCAATAACAACAACAAGGGGAACAAAAGGGAATAAATTATACCCACACATACACACACACACACATATATATACATATATACATATATATATATATATATATATATATAGAGAGAGAGAGAGAGAGAGAGAGAGAGAGAGAGTAGCTTTCTCCCCACCTGCAGGGGAGTTGCTTCACAGAAGGTGAAGCAGGTCTGCAGGTGTCTATCTTTCTCTTCCCCTCTCTGTTTTCCCCTCCTCTCTCCATTTCTCTCTGTCCTATCTAACAACGACGACATCAATAACAACAACAACAATAATAACTACAACAGTGAAAAACAACAGGGCAACAAAAAGGAAATATTATAAATAAATAAATAAATATAAATTTAAAAATAGAATTTACAAAAAAAAGAGTAGCTTTCGTGTTAAATTCCTGACTGCCACAATAAAGATGGAAAATTCTAACTACTTCTTCCTAATTAGGATAATGTTATCCCATATCTATGTTTACAAAATTATTTCTTATAGAGATGTGTACTGAAAGCTTTACAGGAGGAATCATATAATGGAGAGGTTTTGGTTCAAAATCGCTAGGTGGAGAAGCAATTGGAAAGTAGGAATGAAATAAACTTGGCTATGAATCCATTGTTGAAACTGGGTTATAGAAACGTGGAGTTCATTATGCTGTGCTCATTTTTATTGGCTCAAAATATTCCATAAAAACAACAAAAAAGCTCCACAGGTGACTCTAATGTCTAACCAGAGGTGGGAACCCTTGACCCAGTGTATCTGCAGTCTGTTCCTTAGTTTTTTGTTCTCTGATCCTCTACTGTCAGAACTATGATAAGTAGCCAGGTCTGAGCTGTGCTCCTATCTCAGGCAGGAGTCCTGGGACACATTAGAAAGAGAAAGGGATAGGGAGAGAGTTTTAGACATACAAATTTAAGCCTTGACCTACTGGCTTGCCTATTTTTAACTGAGAATTGTATTTTAATGCTTATTACCTCTTAAAGAAACAGTCTCTATTTTCATGAAAACATAGGAAAGGGGGCCTTGCAAGATAATTCAGCTGGGAGGGTGACTGCTTTGCCATGGATCTGGCCCCATCAAATTGGGCAAAGCTCTGATGCTGTGGTGATGTCTTTCCCTCTCTATCTCTCTGTATGTGCTTCTTTCTTATCCTCTTTTATTTTCTTTCTTTTTAAAAGATGTACTTATTGGGGAGTTGGGCGGTAGCGCAGCGGGTTAAGCACAGATGGCGCAAAGCACAAGCACAAGGACCGGCATAAGGATCCCGGTTCAAACCCCTGGCTCCCCACCTGCAGGGGAGTCACTTCACAAGTGGTGAAGCAGGTCTGCAGGTGTCTATCTTTCTCTCCCCCTCTCTGTCTTCCCCTCCTCTCTCCATCTCTCTGTCTTCCCCTCCTCTCTCCATCTCTCTGTCCTATCCAACAACAACGACATCAATAATAATTACAACAGTAAAACAACAAGGGCAACAAAAGGGAATAAATAATAAATAAATAAATAAATACTAAAAAATAAATCTTTAAAAAAAGATGTACTTATTTATTTACAGTTTTTCCCTGGACAAATTGGCAAAGAAAGATTACTAGGTAATCCCATTTCTAGAATTTTGGTAATCTCCAGACTATTTTCTTTCTTTTTTTAAAGTTTATCTTCTTTTTTTCCTTTACTTTATTTACTTATTTATTTATTTATTGCCTCCAGGATTATTGCTGGAGCTCAGCATCTGCACTATGAATCCACTGCTCCTGGAGGCAGTGGATTTTTTTCCCTTTTGTTGCCCTTGTGGGAAGCCAGGGGATTGAATCGGGATCCTTATGCTGGTCCTTGTGCTTTGCATCATGTGCACTTAACCCGCTGTGCTACTGGCTGGTCCCCTCTAGACTGTTTACTATGGCTTTATATGTGGGTGGGAGAACCTTAGCCAGATGCCAGGACCCTAAGATCCATCTGATGTGTCCCAGGGTTGAGAGAAAATAAGTTCAATCACTTCATAGTTTATCTGAAGAGTCTAGAGGGAAGGCACTTAGACACCTTTGAGATGGGAGACTGTCAGGTGGGATCAGAATGTTGAGGGACAAGGTACTGCCCAGAAAATAGGAGTTGTTACAGGTGTGAAAGGTGGAGGCGTGGGTTTGGTTCAGTTAAAAAACTGAACCCTTGAGCTTTTTCTCTCTCTCTGCCCAGATCACAATGTGATCATCGTGTAAGTCTTTGCTCTCTCTCTCTCATTCTAACATGTAAGTGTTCTCAATTTTCCCTAATAAAAGTTTAATATACCTGAAAAGCATACTCTCTCTTCGATTCTTTGCTGAGAAAATGTGTGACAGACTTTATAAGATTTGAGGGAACATATGTTGCCTTCCCTTTTCCCTGAAACAAGAATTCTTGAGTATTTATTGATAAAATCACATCACATCAAAAGGAAAAGGAAGATCAAAGATCATGTTAGGTAAAACACAATTCAGAGACAATTGTCAAGGTGTGGTAAACATCAAGAATGTGTTAAACCTTGATTACAATAGTCTGAATGTCATTAGTCAGGTAAGAGTCTCTGTTGCCTCAAGAAATATTTAGGTCACTCTATTATGCACAATTCCCAAGCCCTTCAAGGAAGGAGGAAGAGTTCAGAGTTACAGATAGCATTCTGCATTATCTGTAGGCCTGTGGGTAATATTATTAATTCTTGACACTTTTCATATTTCTGCCTTCAGAGAGAGCCGTGACAAAAAGGAGTGCCTGCAGCCTTACTTTCCTGGACATCTGTTAATAATCAGACATGTTTTGTAAACATGGAGGTGTTAGGTAAAAATCAATAGAATTTTTAACAAACAAACAAACAAACAAAAAATCTGGGATTAGAAAACTTCTAAAACAGTTTTCCATAGGGGTTGGACCAATTTATATTCCCATCAGCAATGTAGGGGAATCCCTTTCCCTCCACAGCCTCTCCAGCTGTTGGTGTTTCTGTCTTTTCTAATGGGTGACATTTTCACAGGTGTTGTTTTTACTTGCATTGTTGGTTTTTCCTGCCATACTTCTTGTGGGGAGCCCTCTTCTGGGGCACAGACTCCCCGCTTTCCTGCCCTGTTGTATACCAGATGCAGGGGGCTGCCTAGGAGAATGTTCCAAGGCAACAGGAGTGAGCCTATGGGACTAACTCAGTATCAAAAGCTAGTACTGCAACAAGAGATGACCCAGAGACTTGTGTCTGATAACAATCTGTTTATTGAATAGCAAAGCAAGGATTATAAGGGGTCTTAGGAGGAAGTGACATGTGTATTATACCATATATAGTAGGGAGGCAAAGGGTCTGAGGAGAGCCAGGACTTTTCCAGTAATTGTTGAGCAAGAGGTTTAATCAGTTAAAGGAACAAGGAAGCAAGGTTATCAGTAACCAGCAGCCAGAGGGGTTCCTAAGGGCAGAGAGAAGATAAGTCAGATATGATCAAAGGCATGGAATGGGTGGGGAAGTAGGGAGGGGACATTCAGGCAAAACAATGATTATGTAGATAATAAGGGAGTGGGCTATTGTGAGGCAGGGAGACTGATAGGCGGGGCAGATCCTGGAGGTCGTGTACTTCCTTGTTCAACCTCTTAGCAGAGAGAAACTGATAGGATTGGTCGTACCTCTCAGGCACCCATCTTTTATTGGGGGGGGTCCCACCAAGCTCTACCGTATCCTCACAATTCCCTACAATTTCCCAGATCACTGTCGGTGTTCACGCAGTGCCAGTCCCTGTTCAGGGAGCCATTTGCCAGGCTAGCTTCGGGGGCGGGAGACAGATGACCAGGGACTCATGGCTGAGCTGGGAAGCAGTATCTTGTTTATTAATCAGATACATCGCCTTTTATGCATCTCTTCACCGGAAGTAGCAAGGGAAAGGAAATGACTAGGAGAGGGGTCGGAGCAAAATAAGAGCATGAACAGAACATAGAAAACTTCCATCTAATTGGGATTAAACCAATACCCTGCAGGCAGGGCAGGATCCAGGTAAAACAGTGATTATGCAAATAGACCACATTGTAAGTAATACAAGGGAACCTAATGTGAAGATCAAAACAGAAGGTCTTATAAGCAGAATTTAGAAGCATAACAACACAGGGTGACACCAGCAGGAAGACAACCGACCGGCTCTCTCTCTCACTCACTCAAGGGAAGAAATGAAACAAAGACACCAGGGAGAAATGATGTGTTCTCAAATCTCGTTTATTAGCAGGTGGACATGAGTTTAAATAGAAAAGCAAACAAAGGACATTATTCAAATATGTCAGAAATTACCGGTTTCTTAAAAGTCAGCTTGCCCCTACGGTAGGGGGCTGGTATGACAAGAATTGATGAGATACAAGACAGTTATTCTCCATGATGCAAGCAACTTAACTATCCAAAGGTATCTGAGAGAAGCATAGGGGTTAAACCAGTAGGGTGAGACAGAGAGAAGATGGATATCAAAGGCCATGTAGTTTGGAATTTCTCTTGTCTGGGGTCTGAGGTGTATGATGGAGTGTGTGATAAGGTGTGTTCTCCTCTGTTATCAGAAGGTGAGGTGAACTTTGAGTAAATGAACCTTAAGGTAGGCAGCCACTTGGCCTGCGGTTAATGAAGAGAGGTAGTGAGGTTTCTGTGGGCTTGAGAGTCAAGAAGGGAAGAACTAAGTATGAGAGATGTTTTTTCCCCTTTGCTCACCTTGGCAAGAGAGACTCACAAGGGGGTATCTTTTCAGACCTCCATCCAAGCATGGGGGGAGTTCTCCCTAAGCTCTATCAAGCTTACACATAGCCCCACAGATCACCAGTGACTTTGAGCATTTTTTTTTTTCATATGTCTGTTGGCCTTTTGGATCTCTTCTTTGGAGAAGATTCTGCCCATATTTTACCCAGTTTTTAAATGCGGTTGTTTGTTGAATTTGGTGAGTTCATTGTGTATGTTGGTTATTAGTACTCTGTCTGATATGTGACACATAAATATGTTCTCCCACTCTCTGTGGGGAAGAGGGTGTCTGTGTTATGTAGTGATTCCCTTTGCTGTGCAGAATTTTTTAAGTTTGATGTAATCCTAGTGGTCTATTTTTGCTTTTATTTTCTTTGCAATTGAATTCAAATCAGTGAGGATGTTGCAAAAACTTATAAGAGAGTGCTGCCTATGTTTTCTTCTCAGTATTTAATAGTTTTTAGTCTAACTTCTAAGTCCATGATGTAATTGGAATTAACTGTTTTTATATGATGAAATTTGGTGGTCCAGTTTCATTCTTCTGCATATTTCAACCTAGTTTTTGAAGGAAACATTGCTGAGGCCTGGCCTTCTACCTTCATGGAAGGAACTTATTTTGCTTAAACAGACTGAAGAGGGACATGCAGAGGAACAGGTCCCCTCAACCATACAGGGAAAATGTATCTTGCTCCTGCCTGCACTGGATACATTCAAGAGACTTCCTTTGAGGCCAGTCTTCCCAAACTGCCAGAATTATCCCCGAATACACCATAAATCCAACCAAGACCACCAGTGTCCCCACACCACCAAAAATATCCCTGAACCAAAACCCTATATAAGTTCCCCAGCCTGTCTCAGTGGTCCAGCTCTCACCTCTAGGCTCTGTCACTTTGCCACCAGAGTTGCCACTCACAAGCTGCTTGATTAAAGCTTTCCTTCACCTGCTATCCAGTCTTTGTCTATATCTCATTTGCACCTCACATTTATAACAGTTTTCCCAACACCATTTGTTGTATAGGCTCTTATTTATCCACTTGATGTTTTGGACACCCTACTCTATTGGTCTATGCATCTATTTTTATCCCAGTGCCAGGCTATTTTGATTACAGTGCTCTGTAGTGTGAGTAAAAACCATTTTACAATTATTTGGGAGTGGCCAGTGGTGTACCAGGTTGACTGCATATGTTACCATATGCAAAGACCAATGTTCAAGCCTCTCCACAAACCTGCAGGGGGAACACTTAGCAAGTGAAGCAGCTCTACTAGTGTCTCTCTCTCCCTCTTTCTTTTTTTTTCCCTCCAGGGTCATAGCTGGGGCTCAGTGTCTGCACTACAAATCCACTGCTCCTGGAGGCTATTTTTTTCCCTTTTGTTGCCCTTGTTGTTTATCGTTGTTGTTGTTAGTATTGTGATTGCTGTCATTGTTGTTGCATAGGACAGAGAGAAACAGAGAGAGGAGGGGAAGACAGAGGGGGAGAGAAAGATAGACACTTACAGACCTGCTTCACCGCCTGCGAAGTGACCCTGCTGCAGGTGGGGAGCTGGGGGCTCGAACCGAGATCCTAACACCAGTCCTTGAGCTTTTGCACCATGCGCACTTAACCCACTGTGCTACCACCTGGCCTCCTTCTCTCCCTCTTTCTGTCTTTCCCTCCCATCTCAATTTCTCTGTGTCCCAATAAAAAAAGAGAAAGAGAGAGAATGAAAGGAGGAAAGAAAGAAAGAAAGAAAGAAAGAAAGAAAGAAAGAAAGAAAGAAAGAAAGAAAGAGAAGTGGCTTCTAGGAGTAGCACATTCATAGTGCAAGCACAAAGGACCTGTTGAGGGACAAGGTACTTCCCAGAAAATAGTGATTTCAGATGTGGCTTGGAAAGGTGGAGGCAGGGGCTTGGGTTTTAAAAAGCGAGACCTTTGAGCTCGCAGGGTCTTTCTCCGTCCAGATATCAACTCTGTTTCTCTCTCTCTCTCCCTCTCCCTCTCTGTAAGGAAATTGTGAGGATATGGTTGAGCCTGGCAGGGCTTGACCTGAGGGGTAGGCATCCTTCCTTCCTGTCAGTCTGTCTCTCTCTACTGAGAGGTTGAGCTAGGAGGGACTTGAGACCCCCCAAAGGTTTGCCTCGTCCCTGTCTCACAAAGGACACATTTTTCTGCCTCTAGGAGCCTGGCATTCCTTAAAACATTAAGCCAGCTTCCCCTGCTCCACCCTGCATTCCTTGATACTATGGCCTGCCCTTTTATTATCTACATATCATTCTTCTACTTTATCTTTCAAATGACGTAAGGCCTCCTCCCTTTTCCCCCACCCATTCTTCTCATTTAATATATTCTTTTCCTACCCTCAAGACAACGGGGTATTATTAATCCTACCAGTTATACTCCTAAAAACAGTTGCTAAGGAAGTCCCTACCTTTCCCAGCCCCCTTTTTACCTTTCTCTGCCCCTTTCTTAACCATGTATGGTATTGTCAAGCCACTTCAATTTCCGACTTGCCTCTTCTGTTTTCCTGCTGGGCAGAGAGCGCTAGCATGCCGGGATAGCCTGAGGGTACTTCTTCCCGAGCTAGTGCTCTCTGGGTTGGAGAGAACTCAACTGGAGCTGATCTAGGCTGCTGTGTGGGAGAGGGATCAGGAACTCGTGCTGCACCAACTTCCGCAGGAGATACACTCTGGAACTCTCGGAGCCGGAAAGCAATTTCCAAGTGTCTTTAATCAGAAGAGCAGCTGTTTTTATACTCTCCAAGTAGGGTGGAAACAGGATGTGATATAGAGAGGGTGGAGAGAAAAGTGACTGGTGAAAATCAGAGTGTGACAAAGAAGGGATCAGTGTGTGACAAGGAGGGGGTGGAGCAGGAGAGAATCCTATCATAGAACCACCAATGCCCTGGAGTGCTTTATGTAAAAGTGATTTATGTAAATAGACCAAAGCTTTGGATCAGTAAAATCCCTATATAGGCATATGGTTAAGCAGAAGCCAGGGGGAGATGGCAACTACCCAACATCTCCCCCTTTCTTTTTAACTTTTTGCCATAGTATCAGGAGTGCGGGGCACTTTGTGAGGCAGGGAGACTGATAAGAGGCACACCTTTTTTGGGGTTCTACTGTCCCTCCTTGCTCAACCTCTCCGTGGAGAGAGAGACTAACAGGATTGACACACCCCTCAGGCTCAAGCCCTTCCAAGCTCAACCATATCCTCACAATTCCCCAACATCTTCCTCTTACTTAATGGACATATATAACTGGGTCAATGTCTGTAAAAGGCTTCATCTCTGTCAGGGGAATAGCAGTGTAGGGGTGAACGGAAACCTGTTGGGAAGAAAGCAGAATGATAGTGTGTAAGTGTCTTCAAAAATAACTAGCACAAGACAGGGAGGGATAAGTAAGAGTAGCAAGAGACAGAGTGAGCCTGATGGGTGGAGGAGTGGGGGCCTGATAAGCCGAGGGGCTAGAGGGGTGATCTGGCATTGCAAAATCCCGAGTCAGCTGGCGGTAAGTTCTATGAACTGCTACAGTCATTCTTCAAGAAGTCCAGCAGTATAAAAGGAGTGTCCAGCAAGTTCTATAGAAGCATCAGTCCAATGTCAACGGCCAGGAAATAAATGCCACACGTCTATCTTGATGGAGGAGGACGGCCACCGGAACTTTTCTTCTCTGTAGAGAGTGACCTGGAACCGCCAAAACATGATGGGCGAAACAGAAGCAGGAAGAGCAGACACCGATGGTTGAGAGAAAGGCAGTAGGAAAGTCTTGTCCTTCGGAGTCTGTGAATCAGGTTCTCCAGATCGTGTCAGGTCACATCATGGGTTTCTGGGGATGGCTGTAATTGTGGGTGATGTCAGAGGTCAGGGGTCCAAGATGGATTTCTGGGGATTCTATATGAGCAGATGCTTCTTTATGCGAAGGCTTGTCATAGCTGTAGTCAATTACTTATGAAAAAACTTTGTAACAAATTAGAAGTTTACTACAATTGATAACTCAATGATTATAACTGGTTTAGGTATCTTTATAATTTTGTGTAAAGGGCATCTTACGTGACCTCATGTAGCAGTCTTTATATAGCAAAGTTTTCATACCGAGTTTAAGTTACATATATTGATTCTTGACTATTTTTACATTGGGTTTTTAAGCAAACTCAGGTTACTAGAGTTAACACATTTTAGTGACAATTTTTTTTTTTGGTACATTTACAATATCAGATTGATGCCAAATTTGTTGTGGATTAATTTCCACAAGATAGCTTACAGGACATTTTTGGGGGCCCTCCAAAAATGTCCTGTATAGAGAATTTGTATTTTAACTTAGGAGATGATGAATTGTCACATTGAATATTTAGAGTTTTACCTTAAACACTCAGTTACTTAAATGAATTGATTTTACCTCTTCTCGTAAAAATGTAACTTCGAAGTTACAATTTAACTGTTAAGTTAATGTTTACCAAACTTGAAACACGCATATTAAACATATAGTTTATAACACACAGGAGGAGAAAAACTTGTAAATAAGATATATCACTTCAAATGTGAATTTAGATCTACTGTCATAGTTGAACCATCTTTACTCACACAGTTTAAGACTAAACATTTCATATTGATATCAAGACTTAAAAAAGAAATCAAAAGGGGGAATGAACAATTTTTGGACTGTTTCTGGACGTCTCCAGAAACCATGGCTGCGTCCAGCCGTTTGATATAAAATCAGTTAACTTTCAGAGTACTCTGAGCACAATGGGTCATACAAAAATTTTGGTCACTCAACTCACTCAATTTTTTTTTTTTTTCACTCACTCACTCACAAAACACAACTGGCCAGTCATAGCATAAGACATTCATTCGAGGGGGGGGAGAGTTCTGTGAATCAGATTTTTTTTTTTTTGATTCTGCCATGCTGTATTATGGATCCTGGGGTGCATCCTGTAGCCAGTCCTCTTGCAGCCAGTCTTCTTGCAGTGTTTCTTGTTCTTCAGGGATATCAGCGCCATCATGTGGGTATTGCCGGACATGGCGGGCAGGAACCCAAACAGGCTTGGAGTAATTTTGTGGAAAAATACATGCGAAATCCCTCCCCATAGTCAACAGGGGGTCAGGTCCTTTCCAAATTTTATCAAGTGGGTCTTTCCATTTGACTTTAATAGCTGGGAGGGTGGGTGGTGTTTGCCAATGAAGAATTATAGGAGGTTGGTCTGAGTTTTTGTAAATATTAAAGAGATTTAATGTAGTTAAGGCTTTTGCCAGCTGGATATTAGGGGGGGTACATTTCCCCTTTTTCTTTATTTAATTGAGCCTTAAGAGTTTGATGGGCCCTCTCAACAATGCCTTGTCCCTGTGGATTATACGGAATGCCTGTAGTATGAGTAATGTTCCAGAGGGAACAAAAATCTTTAAATTGTTTGCTGGTGAAAGCAGGTCCATTATCCGTTTTAAGTTGAAGATGTAAGCCCATTACAGCAAAACAGGAGAGCATATGGCTTATAAGCTTTTTTGAGTTTTCTCCAGTCTGAGCTGTAGCCCACATAAACTTAGAGAAGGTATCAATTGAGACGAACACATATTTTTGTTTGCCAAAGTTAGGTATGTGGGTAACATCAATTTGCCAAAGAGCGTTGGCTTTTAAACCTCGAGGATTAACCCCCAGAGTCTGAATAGCAGGTGTTTTGATTAGACCTGCACAGGAGGAACATGTAGCAAGAATACGTTTTAACTGTGGCAGAGGAATATCAGGAAATCGAGCTCGAAGACCTTTAAGATTAACATGGGTTAGGGAATGAAAGTCAGCAGGATTAGAGACAGAGGCTAGGAGAATTCCTGTGGAGGCAAGGCGGTCAGCTGCAGCATTCCCTTCGGACAGGGGACCAGGAAGAGGGCTGTGGGAACGTAGGTGCTGAACATACAGTGGATGGGTTCGAGAACAGAGCATAGAGGCAATTTGAATTAAAAGAGGAGAAAGTGGGTTGTCATCAATTCTTACATAAGATCGAGCAAGCCATGGAAGTAAGTTAACAGTATACACACTGTCAGAAAAAAGGTTGAAGGATTCTGGTACAGCTTTTAATGCAAGGAAAACAGCATAAAGTTCTTTGTACTGAGGGGAATTATCAGGAAGTTCAGTAAAGAGAGGTTTGGGGTATTGCTGATCTGGATAATATATAAGGGCAGCAGCTCCCTTTTTTCCACCATCAGTGAACACTGTAGGAGCAGAGGGGATGGGATCTCGAGAGAAAAGTTTAGGTACTAGTAGAGGCAACAGAGGTAAAGAAGCTATCAAATTATTAGAGGGAAAATTATTATCTAATTGTCCTGGAAAACCCATTAAACTTATGGCAAAACGAGAATGGTGGCGTATGAGCCATTCTGTATCAGTGAGAGAAAAGGGAAGAATGATTGAATCTGGTTCCCTTCCTAAGACCTGAACCGATCTGTTTCTTCCTTGGCGAACCATAAATGCTAAGGCATCAATCTCGGTAAGGAGTCTTGGAGCTCCGCCTACTGGCGTATGAAGCCATTCGAGAATGCCATGTTTCTGCCACAATGCCCCCACTACCGTGGGGGTGGAGTTAAAGATTAGAAGATTTACTGGAGAGGAGGGGGAGAATCGAACGAGGTGCATGTCCTGGAGAGCCTGGTTAACTTTTTCCAGAGCCAAGGATGCTTCGGGGGTTAACATACGCTTTGAGGAGGGCTGTTTGTTTCCTTTTAACAGATCGAACAGTGGTTGCAGGCAGCTCGTAGGCAGATAAAGATACTGCCTAAGCCAATTCAAATTTCCAAGAAAACTTTGTAAAGAAGCAAGAGTGAGATTAGAAGGAAAAGTAACACAAGGTTTTAAAGGACGAATCTGCGTTAGGGAAATCTCTGAGCCTAAGAAAGATATTGGAGGGATTAGCTGTATCTTCTCAGGAGCTACATTAAGTCCACTTCTCTTTAAGGCAGGGATTAGAAAATCACGTAGGGCAGAGAGATCTGTATCTAATTCTCCCCATATTAACACGTCATCCATATAATGAAAAACCTTAAGGCCCTTATGAATATATGGAAAAAGGGCAGATTTAACAACCTCTTGACAAATAGTAGGACTATTAGCCATGCCCTGGGGCAGTACCACCCATTCAAATCTATTGGCAGGGCTGGCATTATTAATAGAAGGAACAGAGAAAGCAAAACGTTTACAATCTTGTGGGTGTAAGGGAATAGAGAAAAAACAATCCTGTATATCAATATCTATGATTGGAATTCCTGTGGGAATTGCGGAAGCAAGAGGCAAACCCCTTTGGGGGGAGCCCCAAACCTGCATGGTTTTATTAACTGCACGAAGATCTTGGAGGAGGCGCCATTTTCCTGAGCGCTTTTTAATTACAAAGACTGGAGTATTCCATGGGCTCCGAGAATGACGAATGTGTCCCAAAGATAACTGCTCTTGGACGAGTTTTTTTTTAAATTTCGAGCTTCTCCCTAGGCAAAGGCCACTGTTCCACCCAGACAGGCTCATTAGAAAGCCAATCTAAGCGGGGAGTTCTGTTACGAACAGTGGCAGTTAGTATTGGGGGTGCTGGTTGGGTCTAGCAGTCTCACAGGAGTGAGTGTGGTGTCCTGCAGAGGTGTCTGAGGATATCACTACATCTAAAGATTCCAGCAAGTCTCTTCCCAATAAATTGGTGCTTATATCAGCTATTAAAGGCTGAAAGCGTCCGGTAGTCCCTTCTGGATCTTCCCACACAAGGGAATCTCGTGTGCGGAATGCCTGAGTCAATCCTCCAACACCATGTAAGCGTGGTCCTGGGAGGAGTTCCCAACTCTGGGGAACCTCTGCTTGTCTTAATATTGTCTTATCTGCTCCCGTGTCAATCAAACATTTAAAAGGAATATTACCAATCTTTACTGTCATAGTTGGGTGACCCCTTTCTAAAACAGGGGTGGTCCATAAAATCTCAGGCTCTGAATTCGAGCTGTTCTCTTGCTCCAGCCGGTTATTTCTATGCTGGAAGTTCCCACATACCGCGGGTTCCTCCTTCTGCTCACCCTCTGTTATTGTTACTTGGCGTGGTGGGTGTAGCGATGGATTGGGTCCCAAGCTGGGCTTCTGTTTGTGGAAGAAGGGCACAGCACCAAGCGGGCGACCTGCTTCCTTCCCTCTTGGGGGCGGGGCTAAGGGAAGCCCCATACCTAGTTTAAATCCCTGTTTACATTTGGCAGAGGCGTGCCGTTCCTATGGAACCTTGACCAACACTCTCTCCTCCAGTGAAATCCTTTCTGGCATCTGGGACAAGGCATTCGTGGTCTCTGATTCCCTGTCTGGAGGCGGGGTTGCCCTGATTGGAGGTGGGGTCGCCCTGACTGGAGGTGGGGTCGCCCTGACTGGAGGCGGGGTCGCGGTCTATTTTCTGGACATTGGTTACGCCAATGCCCTTGGCGACCGCACTGAAAGCAAGCTCCTTTTTGCTTATGTAAGGTAGCTGCATAGGCCTGTAACATAGGTCCTTGAAAAGAGCTTGATCTGAGATCCTGTGTAGCTAGAATCCAAGTATCTGGGTGTTCGTTTTTAAGAGTGATACAGGCCTGTCGAAAATGCGGAAGCATTCCATCCCAGACTATGGATCGCAGAAGGAGAAAACGAGCGTCAGGATTATAAATCTTCCTTTCCAAACTCGACTGGACCCTGGCAATGAATTTAGCGAGGGATTCATCAGGTTCTTGTTGCAGGGAGAGAATGGGGGCTGAGGCTGCTCCCATGGGTGGTGTTAATCGCTCCCATGCTTTTAATGCACACAGGCGTACTTGATCAAAATACCCCGCTGGAAACTTGGCTTCCGCTTGTTGAATCCCTGTTTCTAATAGGCCTGTTCCAAACAATGCTTCAAAATTACCCTCTGGCTGATTTTGAATATTTTTCCGCGATTGTTGTAAACATTCGTCACGAAAGAATGCCTCCCATTGCAGGAAGAGGGGGCCTGGGAGCGTAGCACGAGTCACATCTCTCCAATCTTGAGGGGTATTAAGGTTCTGAAGCAGGCCTTGTAAAATGGACCTGGTCCATGGGGCATTAACACCGTCATCTTTGATAGCCTGGCATAGTTCCTTCAGATCTGTGGCGAAATATGGATACCAGGCCTGAGGTTTTTGTCTATTGGGGGCAACATTGACCGGAAATGTGTGGACTTGCTATGATAAGTGTGTAGCGGTAGGAGGAGTCATCGAAGTGGAAGCTTCTGGACAAGTGGCCGAAGAAGTGGTTTTGGAGGCTACAGGAGAATTCGGACATGTGTCTATCAAAACAGGGTGGGGTGAAGAAGCAGCCGTGGAGGCAGCAGGAGGTTCCGGACACGTTTCTGCCAAAATGGGGGTGGCCGAAGAAGTGGCTGTGGAGTCCAAAGGAGAATTCGGACACGTGTCTGCCAAAATAGGGGCCTCAGGGCAAGATGCCAAAATAGGGGCCTCAGGGCAAGATGCCAAAATAGGGGCCTCAGGGCAAGATGCAGAGGAATTAGGGTGGGTCAAGATCACGACAGGCCTTTGCTTCTTCTTGTTTTTAAGGTGCTGGTTAAGTTCTATGATTACTTCCTTTATCTCTTTGACCTCAGCCTCTAGGTCCTTAAGCCTTTTGAGAGGTTAACCTATATATCCCTTAAAAGCTGCTATGATGATCAACAGGATATAAGGTGAAGCCCCGAGAAAAATGTCCCAGATATATAAAAATTGTATACTGGAAAAAGAATGCAGGATTTGGAAAAGATTTTCCATGGTGGAAAGATCTCCGGAAAACAATAAGAAAGAAAAAAAAATCACAGTGCCTTAACACAATATTGCAGATACCCAAAAGGTGTGTACTTATCTAAGATGTCTTCTTGTAAATCTGCTGCTTACGGGTCCCTGTTCCGGGCGCCAGATGCTGGGATAGCCTGAGGGTACTTCTTCCCGAGCTAGTGCTCTCTGGGTTGGAGAGAACTCAACTGGAGCTGATCTAGGCTGCTGTGTGGGAGAGGGATCAGGAACTCGTGCTGCACCAACTTCCGCAGGAGATACACTCTGGAACTCTCGGAGCCGGAAAGCAATTTCCAAGTGTCTTTAATCAGAAGAGCAGCTGTTTTTATACTCTCCAAGTAGGGTGGAAACAGGATGTGATATAGAGAGGGTGGAGAGAAAAGTGACTGGTGAAAATCAGAGTGTGACAAAGAAGGGATCAGTGTGTGACAAGGAGGGGGTGGAGCAGGAGAGAATCCTATCATAGAACCACCAATGCCCTGGAGTGCTTTATGTAAAAGTGATTTATGTAAATAGACCAAAGCTTTGGATCAGTAAAATCCCTATATAGGCATATGGTTAAGCAGAAGCCAGGGGGAGATGGCAACTACCCAACACTAGCAGACCAGGAGGCTGATGCCAGCCATTGCGGTTTGCACCATGTGGCTTAACCAGGTGTGCTACCACCTGACTCTGGGGCATTTGGATGAATAAAGATTTGAATTGCCTCGCCGTCACGAGTTTAGTTCCTGGGTCATCTCTGTCTCGAGTCGCTAGCCTGACACCTCTCCCTCTACCTCTCCCTCTCCCTCTCTCTCTCTCATGACATGTGACTAACATATGACTGTTCTCAATTTTCTTGAATAAAAAAGTACCTGAAAATCATTTTCTCTCCTCTATTCTTTGTTGAGATAATGTGTGATGAACTTTTTAATATTGGGGGAACAAGTGCGGGCCTTTCTTTCCCCCCATAAATAGACGCATTGATAACCCTGATGGAAAAATAAATAAATAAATAAATATGAGTAGGGGCCCAATGGTGGAACACCCGGTTGAATGTACACATCACCATGCATGAATACCTGGGTTCAAGTTGTCTGTCCCCACCTGCAGAGGGAAGCATCATGAGTGGTGAAACAGTGCTACAAGTATCTCATGTTTTTCATTCCCTTCCATCTCCACCCTCTTCTCAATTTCCCTTTGTCCCATTAAAAGATGGGGTTGGGGGAAGGATGCTGGGAGCAGTAGATTTGTTTTGATGGCAGAAACCCACCAATAACACTGGCAGTGATAGTAAATAAAGTAAAAAAAACACCACATTTTGCAACTATTTGCACTAGTACTAATAATTGTTAACACTAATAATTATTAGTAATAATAATTACTAATAATTGTCTTTTAAATTCTTGATGTTTGCACTAATGGCACAAAAAGTAGTATAAAGTGCTGAAAAACTTGATACTCAAATCAGTGTTTCAACTGCACTGGTCTTCGTTATCACTAACCCAGAGACTGGGCAGTGGTTAAGAGGAAGGATAAAGTACCTAACTGAGACCATTGCCCAGCTCTCTCCCATAGGGTTCTAGACTGAGTTCCACATGAGAGAATCACAAACAGAGCCAGTCATTTTTCAGGGAGAAGATGACAGTTTATTGGGAGAAAGTAAGGACAGAAAAGGAGAAGAAAGTACAAGCCATGTAGACACACACACACACACACACACACACACACACACACACACTACGGCCCTGAGCTTCCTGCTCTTCCCAGTTTTATACAGGTTCATAGTCCCTTCAGAGACTGGAACCTCAGGGGATGTGCATCAGCATTTGTCTCCAGGTGTTCTCATCTACTTCCATATTGGCTTTTGTAATCAGGAAGGGAAGCAGAGCTGGTGCCCAATGCAGATACACTGGTACTTGGGGGCCCTTCCTCTGGTCCCTTCTTCCAGTTTCCTGCAGGGGGCAGGAGGAGAGGTGCTGCTTTCCCTAAGCTGCCTTCCAACAGTGGCACACTCAGCAGAGCACACATGTTAACAGCACAAGACCCGAGTTCAAGCCATGGGTCTCTGTGCATCAGGGAAGCTTCACTAGAGGCTTCCCGCTGAAAGCTCGGGCCAGGTGACCTGACAGGAGGTGCAGCTGGGTTCCCCCAATCGCTCCGGGCAGGGGACCCGCTTCCGGCTGAGGCTGCCGCTCCACGCCTGACAAATCACTACCCACCAGGAGTGTCTCCAAGTATCCCTTTGTGCTCTTAAAGTAAGCCGGTAAACAAACAAACAAACAAAAAAGTTCTGAATTGAGGGGCTGAGTGGTGGTACACCCGGTAGGGTACACACATTACCATGCTCAAGGACTGGAGTTCAAGCCACCATTGCTCACCTGCGACTTTCATGAGCAAGTGGTAAAACAATACAAATGTCTCTCTTTCTCTTTCCCTTACTATCTCTCCCTTTCCCTTTCAATTTCTTTGTTTCTTTCATAAACAAACAAACACAGAAACTAAAAAAAAAAGGGGGGGGTAAGGTGGGGAAATGGCTTCGAGGAGTTGTGGATTTATAGTGCACAAGCTCCAGCAATAACCCTGTGACAACCAAATCAAATAAGATCAAATTCAATGCTTCCAATGACGGAACAAAGTGTATTGTTAGTACATCCGAGTCACTGAAACATCTTAAGATTCTATGTGACAGATGCAGGGCACACACGTTAGACAATTCTGCAGGGTGAGTACTAGATCTGATGGCTGTCTTCAGGTAGAACTCATTCTGCACAAGTATTTCTGTTGGGAGATGAACTGGCTGCCTCCCCCCATCTCCACATCAAACACTATTTTCACTTGAAACAAAGATCTGACACAAGGAGCTGTGGTTTCTCTCATAGGTATCCGGCAGACATTTTATTTATAAATGAACAAATTGAGTCTGTCAGTTCAAAGAAAATGACTGACAGTGTGTGATACCAAAGAAAGAATTCTAGATTTCAAGTTGAACATTAGAATTTTCCAAAAACTTCGATCTACCATTGTAAAATTGATACTTCCTCAATATTCAAAGATTTTTCTGGGGCCGGGTCATGGTGCACCTGGCTGAGTGCACACGTTACAGTGTGCAAGGACTTGGGTTTGAGCCCCCAGTGCCCACCTGCAGGGGGAAAGCTTTGTAAATGGTGAAGCAGTATTGCAGGTATTACTCTGTCTCTCTCCCTCTCTATCACCCCCTTCCCTCTTGATTTCTGGCTGTCTCTATCCAATCAATTAATAAAGATAAGTTTTAAATAATAAGTTACAAAAAAGAGTGGTCTGGGAGATGGCACAGTACATAAAGCACTGGACTCTCAGGTAGGAGGTCTCGAGTTCAATCCCTGGCAGCACATGTACCAAAGTGATGTCTGGTTCTTTCTCTCTCTCTTTCTATCTTT
This sequence comes from Erinaceus europaeus, assembly GCF_950295315.1. Lineage (NCBI taxonomy): Eukaryota > Metazoa > Chordata > Mammalia > Eulipotyphla > Erinaceidae > Erinaceus > Erinaceus europaeus. The sequence continues at coordinate 178,323,508 of NC_080163.1, forward strand.
CTCATTAATAAATAAATAAAACATTAAAAAAAAAGTAGTGCAGTATGAGGAAAGGATGGAAAAGAAGTGCAAATATTTTAAAAAATAAAAAAAAGGCTTCTGGTTATTTCAGTGGTAATATTTAGAAATTAAGTTCTAGATAATATATAATCATACCAACATTTAGAAGTGGTCTGGGAGGTGGCACACTGGATAAAGCATTGGATTTTCAAGCGTGAGGTCTGGAGTTCAGTCCCCAGCAGCACATGTACCAGAGTGATCTCTGGTTCTTTCTCTCTTTTCTTCTATCTTTCTCATGAATAATTAAATAAAATCTTTAAAAAAACAGTTCTTCATAACAATAAACATGAACATTTCCCAAGTAACTTATGTTTCTAAACCATTCAAAGTATGAGACAGGTGTTGTTTTTACCTACAGTGTGAAAAGTGGGAAATAACATACTCAAGATAGTTGTAGAAATAATAGTGACCCTGGAGCCGTGTGGTGGTGCACCCGGTTGAGTGCACATATTACAGTGCACAAGGATCCCATTTCAAGCCCCCAGTCCTCACCTGCAGAAGGAAAGCTTTGCGAGTGGTGAAGCAGAGTTGCAGATGTCTCTCTCTCTCCCTCTCTATCTCCCCCTTCCCTCTTGATTTCTGACTGTCTCTATCCAATAAATAAATAATTTTTAAAAAAGAAATAATAGTGAACCCATATCTGTGATCTTGGGAAAACTACTGTAGCTTCTAAGGAAGGAAATGGGGATACAGAAGTCTGGTAGTAGGAATGGTGTGGAGTGATACCCCTGTTATTTTGTAATTTTGTTAATCAATATTAAATCACTAATAAAATTTTAAAAATAATATGATCACACCCTGACAACAATGAAAAGTTATCTTTATTTATTGGATAGAGACAGGCAGAAATCGAGAGGGTAACAGGAGATAGAGAGGGAGAGAGACAGAGAGACACCTGCAGCCCTGCTTCACCACTTGCAGAGCTTTCCCCTGCAGGTAGGGAGCCGGGGGCTTGGACTTGGGTCCTTGCACACTCAACTAGGTGCGCCACCACCCAGTCCCTATTTTATTTTATTTATTATTATTATTATTTTAATTTAGAGTTTTATCTTTATTCCTGTCCTCTAGGGGCTAAAGGAGAGTGTTGTTAAAATTTGGAGGCTCCAGCTGGCCAGGCTAGCTTCACGGGCGGGTAACAGAGACAACCAGAGACATACGGCTGGGCAGGGAAGCTGTATTTCTTTATTCAGGAACAACGATTTATGAACTAAGACAAACTAATCACCAAACATAACTCTGCTGCCTCTTTCCCCCGCGACGACGCCAAGCACTCTCGAACTCTGCAACTCTCGAACTCTCCAACTCTGCAACTCTGGAACTCTGGAACCCTCTCAGGGTTCCTTTGGGAGGGGCCAAGCGGCCCGCGAAATTAGCAGGACTGATCCAATTTTCTTGGCGGGGGAGAGCTAGAACAACCCAATGTAAAGCATACAACAATTCCCCCTTTTCTTTTTAACTAAATGACTACAGTATCAAGGGTGTGGGGTGAACAGAAACCTATATCGTACAGGCATTTTTTAAAAAAGAAACTGGCACAAACATGGAGAAACATGTAAGCAAGTAACAAGAACCAGTGTGCTGCCAAGGGAAGGCCTGAGGGGGCCATGTTTTGCCTCTGTGGGCAAAACTTTATCAGCTTCAAAAAAAAAACATTTCTTGCCTCTGGGGGGCGTACTTGTCTCGACAGGCATTTGCATGGGGGTGGGGAACAGCCTAGAGTCCCAAAGGCAGCTGGCTGCAATTTACTTACTATGAAACAAAACTTGTTATTAGCATAACCAAAGCACAATCTAACGTTTCTAATAGAGAAGGAATTTGAGACTTTTACATATCAACAACGTCTTTTTAACCTTTTGTTACACCCATTCAAGATGGAGACACACCCTAGGTGTGCACAGGAAAGGAAACCTCAGGCATGAGAATAATTAGCATAGCCATTGTGTAATCTACCAATTCTAACAGAGAAGGTAATGGAGAGTTTTACATATCAATAAGTCTATTTAACCTTTTGTTATACCCATTCAAGATGGAGGCACACCCTAGGTGTGCGCAGGTCTTTAGACCAACTTAGTTAAAATATATTGTTAACTAATATTTACCTCAGACTTCAAATGTAAGTTAATTTTATCTTTATGAGAATTACGTTGAAAACCTTTTTCATTTAACTTTGACTAGTAAGAATTTAGCCTTAAAGTTACTGTTTACCAAACTTTAAACATACACATAAACATAGTCATTAATGCATAAGGAGAGAAACCTTTGTTACGAAGACATGTCATTTCAAACACGAATTTAGATATGTACTGTCTTAGTTGTTGGGGGGGGGGTGCATTGTCTAGTGGTAGTCTCTTGGGCAGCTTCACTTCTAGGAATTTCAGGTTGCAATCTCTGTACAAATCTCTGTGTACTCCAGCTTGTCTGCCTTCAGACCAGACCGGCAGCTGGAGATCTTGTGTGCCCAGTTTCAGCAGGGAGCCCGGGAGTCCGGGAGGTCCAGGATCGTTCCAGAATTCATAGCACAAGGGTGGGTGGGCCAGCCTTGTAGAAGGCGTGGGCTGAGGTGCCCAGGGATGGCGGCCATGATAGGCCACCGCGGTCCTGCCCCATGGCCCTGCCATGTCTGCTGCCCTGCTCGCAGTGGCCGAGCAGCATGGAGGGATCACACGTCCAGTGCCCTGCACCACGCGGTGGAGAGCCGGCTCCTGTGGGCTGGCCTGCATGCTGGCATTGGGCTCCTGTGTGGTGGCATTGGGCTCCTGCATGTTGGCATCAGGCTCCAGCGTGTTGGCATCGGGCTCCTGTGTGGTGGCGTTGGACTCCTGTGTGCTGGCGTCGGGCTCCTGTGTGCTGGCGTCAGCCTCCTGTGGGCTGCGGGGCTGCGGGGCTGCGGGTGCGGTGCGCGGGGTTGTCTGGGCGCAGCCGGCTGGCTGGCTGTTCCACCAGGTGGAAAAGGCAGCTTCGCGCCTCGCCTCTTGCCCGCTGGCTATTCCCGCTGGCTGTTCTGAGTTCGCCCGAGTGAGTGGAAACCACAGAGTGGTCCAGAGATAAATGTTCCAGAAACAGCAAAACAGTCTTGTGAAGAAAGAGCAGAGGCCTTTGGAGATCTCTTCACAAGCAGAAGAGAAGGCCATAGTACATAGGTAGCCAAATTGTTTTCACTTATCTGAGAGATGCGCAGGTCAGGTCCACGTGGGTGCCATTTGTTGTTAAAATTCGGATGCTCTAGCTGGCCGGGCTAGCTTCACGGGCGGGTAACAGAGATGACCAGAGACATACGTCTGGGCAGGGAAGCTGTATTTCTTTATTCAGGAACAACGATTTATAAACTAAGACAAACTAATCACCAAACATAACTCTGCTGCCTCTTTCCCCCGCAACGGCGCCAAGCACTCTCGAACTCTGCAACTCTCCAACTCTCCAACTCTCGAACTCTGCAACTCTGGAACTCTGGAACCCTCTCGGGGTTCCTTTGGGCGGGGCCAAGCGGCCCGCGAAATTAGCAGGACTGATCCAATTTTCTTGGCGGGGGAGAGCTAGAACAATCCAATGTAAAGCATACAATAGGAGAGCTTCTACAGACTAAGCTTCTCTGAAGCAAGTGCTTCAGAGAAAGACTTGGGGCAGGGCAAAACATCAGGAGAAAGCCTCCATTGGTGGTATAGGTCTAGAGTAGAGGATTAGCCATTCTTTTTTTTTTAATATTTATTTATTTATTTCCTTTTGTTGCCCTTGTTGTTTTATTGTTGCAGTTATTATTATTTTGTTATTTAAGATGTCGTCGTTGTTGGATAGGACAGAGAGAAATGGAGAGAGGAGGGGAAGACAGAGAGGGGGAGAGAAAGACACGTGCAGACCTGCTTCACCGCCTGTGAAGCGACTCCCCTGCAGGTGTGCAGCTGGGGGCTGGAACCGGGATCCTTATGCTGCTCCTTGTGCTTTGTGCCATGTGTGCTTAACCTGCTTGCTACCGCCCAACTCCCAAGGATTAGCCATTCTTATAGCAAAGACATAAAACACCATCCAGTCCCCTTTTCCCTGCTCTCCCTAGAACAAAACCCTAAGCTGCTACAAGGAGGTGAGAAGGGCACTGAGAAAGCTCTTCAGTGAAGATGCAAGGACATAAGAAATACCAAGTTAAAGCCAGAGCTTGGTTTGGGTTTGGTCTTGTAATCAAGTAATCAAAGCTTTTTGCAACTTAAGAGTTTCATCTTTCTTCCAATAAAACTGAGGTGGACTCTCAGAGGTTAAGAAAAATAAATACTGGAGACTGGGTGGTTTCTCACCTGATAGAGTGCATCCTTTACTATGTGTGAAGACCTGGCTTCAAGTCTTTAGTTTTCACTTGCGGGGAGGAAGGAAGCTTCATGAGCAATGGAATAGTGATGTGGGTGTCTCTTTCTGTTGCTACCCCTTAACCTCTATTAAAAACAGAAAGGGGAAAAAAGAGGGGGGGGAAGTTCACTAGCAGTGGTGAAGTCATGTAGGCACCAAGTTAAATAAACACATTAAAAGTAAAAATTAAATTAAATTAAAAACTAACCTGAGGCTGGTAGCTGAAAGGTAACACTATCATCCTGGCAGTAACTGTACTTTTATATTCTTTTGTTTTGATCAGATCAGCACAGAGTCTTTTAAAAAATATATCTATGTATTTTAGAGATTTTATTGATTTATTAATGAGAAAGGAGGAAAGAGAACCAGACATCACTCTAGTATATGTTCTGCTGGGGATGGATTCCCCAAGACAGAGTCTTACTGATAATATCACCACATTCCCTGCTCAACAGATGTGGTCAGTAGAGACTGCATAATAAAGCCTTCCTGTGGTCTAGGAGAGGGTGCAGTGGATAAGGCATTGAGCTTTAAAGCATGAAGTCCTGAGTTCGGTCCCCAACATCATATATGTCAGAATGATGTTGGTTCTCACTCTCTCTCTCCCCCTTCTTTCATGTCATTAATGAAAATAAATAAACAAATAAATAAATTTAAAACAAAGCCTTCCTATATGTGTAGTAATCACCCAATGAGGTTTTTTTCTGCCTTTTTCTGTTATGTGCTACTTGATTATTTTTATTTATTTATTTATTTATTGCCTCCAGGATTATTGCTGGGGCTTGGTGCCTGTACTACAAATTCACTGCTCCTAGAGGCTATTTTTTTCCCTTTTGTTGCCCTTGTTGTTTATCGTTGTTGTTGTTGGATAAAACAGAAATTGAGAAAGGAGGGGAAGACAGAGAGGGGGAGAGAAAGATGGACACCTGCAGACCTGTTCACCGCTTTGAAGCAGGTGGGAAGCTGGGGACTTGAACTGGGATCTTTATGCCCCTCCTTGTGCTTTATGCCATATGCGCTTAACCCACGGTGCTACCACCCAGCCCCCCTGCTACTTGATTATTTTACTACACCTGCCCACCTTTCTTTGCATAAATATCCACTATTTTTACTGGAAAATTCTCTAAATATGTATAGAATATTATATCACCCTAACTGTTCTTGGTATAAAACCAGATCCCCACTTCCTGTCTTTGAAGTTTGCCTTGAGGTCTGTGCTGTCTTAGACAAGTTTCCCAACTTCAGCTGCTTTGAAGCCAATAAAAGCAATCATTTTTTTCTTTTTTAATAGATTTTACGTTATTTATTTATTTTTCTTGTCTCCAGGGTTGTCGCTGAGGCTTAGTGCCTGGACTATGAATCCACTGCTCTTGGAGGACATTTCTTCCATTTTGTTGCCCTTGTTGTCATTGTTGTTGGATAGGACAGAGAGAAATAGAGAGAGGAGGGGAAGACAAAGAAAGACACCTGCAGACCTGCTTCACCGCTTGTGAAGCAACCCCTCCTGCAGGTGGGGAGCCTGCGCTCGAACCAGGATCCTTGCTCCACATTGCTCACATTGCTTTTCACATCATGTGAGCTTAACCTGCTGTGCTACCACCCGGCCCCCAAAAGCTATCATTTCTATTCAGCTGTTTCTGTAACTTTTTTATTTATTGCAACAGGAAATTTGACAGTATGGAGTGAGTGAGCTTCTCTGGTGTAAGTGCACAAAGGTGCAAAATGAAGGAAGAAACTGAAATATGGAGGAACTTACCCAAAGTATGATCTGATTTGAATTTTAGAAATTAGAACCTAATGTTATACCAACAGAAACCATAGCGACAACAAAACCCAAACCCAGACTGATTCCTGCCTGGATTGCCTCAATGCCCACACCAATGACTAAGCACAAGAGGGCTGGCCTTTACAGACATACATATCTACCCAGGCTCCATGGTCTTATTCCAAATGCCCAATATTTGTCTAAAAAAATTGTAAGACATAAAAATCCAGAAAAACAGTCTATCATCAAGACACAAAAATATTCAGAGAACCAGTTTTTTCCCTTTCCATTTACTTCTTTTTAATATTTATTTATGAGAGAGAGGAGGAGATTGAGAGAGAGCAAAAGCATCACTCTGGCATGTGTGATGACAGTAATTGAACTTGGGACCTCATGTTTGAGGGTACAGTGCTTTATCCAGTGTACCACTTCCCAGGACATTTTTTTTTTAACCAGAGCTCTGATTTATAGTGGTACCAATGTGGGGGTAGGGTAGGGTGAATGGAGAGTTGAATCTGGAAACTTGGGTGCTCAGGCATGAAAGTTTTATGTGCAACCAATATGTTATCTCTATGGTCCTGAACCAGCTTCTCTCTCTCTATTTTTTAACATGAAATAGATAGACAGACAGACAGACAGATGGATGGATGGATGATAGAGTGAAAGAACTAGAACATCACCCTAGAGCTTGGAATGCCACAGGATTGGGATTCCAATGTTTGGGGCCTGTGCTCTTTAGTCTAATACTCTAACCACTGCATCACCCCCTGGACTACTAAATCAGTTTTTCTCTGCATCCAATAAAAAACTTTCAGGTGGGACAGCAGGAGAGCTCTGAATTTGCAAGCCTGAGGTCCTAATTCTAATATTTCTGCATTGCATATGTCAGAGTGCTGCTCTGGCCTCTAGTTCATGAAAAAAGTAAAACCAATCTTTACGAAGAAAAGAAATAGATTCTTTTAGGACTGAGAAATAACTCACTTGGTAAGTCATCTGTAGGGCCTGGGTTTGAGCCCTGCCACCACATGGGTACTCCACTGCACTAGGGGGAAGTTCTGGTGTTATTCTGTCTATTCACCTCTGTGTCTCTCTCTCTCTATATATATATCCATATCCAAAGTTTAAAAAGAATGAAAAAGTTGATCTGCAAGTGATGGAGTCAGACAGGCATGCATGAGGCCTTCACACACACACACACACACACACACACACACACACACACACACACACACACACACACATTAAAAAAAAGTTGAGCTGACAAAAAGTGAATTTTTTGCCAGTAGACATTCATTAAAAGAAGATTTTCTTTTCTTTTCTCTCTTTCTTTCTTTCTTTCTTTCTTTTTCCCCAAAGCTCTGCTCAGCTCTGGCTTGTAGTGATGTAGGGATTGAGCCTGGGACTTTGGAGCCTCAAGTGTCAGAATCTCTTTGCATAACCATTATGCTATCTACTCCTGCCCTTAAAGAAAGTTTTTCAAGCAGAAAGAATATAGCACTTTGCTATAATAAGAATATATTCAGCCTTTGTTCCTAATTATAACAGAGTTCCTGAAATTTCTTGAGTAATAGATATCTTCTGTCATTCATAAGAGATCATATTTGATCACACCTGAGATTATGCTAATGATGCAATTTGCAGAATAGCATTCCTTAGATTGGAGCTAATCTTATGAAAGGCTAAGGGGGCAGAATATGGGAACTTTCAGCCCCTCCCAATGATCTCCGAGTAAGGTGTTAGGGAATTTTGCTGGAAATCAAAAAGACTGGAGCTTAGGTGGGTGGAGGAGAAAGGAGTTTTTTTTTTTTTTTATTTGTGCAGGCTGAGAGTTCAGATCCCTTGGAAAACTCTGGCCCCAAAGGGTCACTTCTAGTTTTATATTCTAGGAATGCAGGAGCTGACTCAGTCTATAGAAACTGATGTAGCAAGCAGGAAATACAAAAGCAAAACATAGCAGTAAATTTTGGCCATTATAGATATAATTAGGCACATCTTATTCTCCATATAAGGCATTTGACTTTTTCGGGACTCTCAAGTATGAAGTCATAAATACAGTGACCAGGGAAATAGCTTAACAGTATACCACTGAACTTGCATGCCTGACGCTCAGGGTTCAATTCCCACTGTAGTATGTACTAGACATATTAGAGTGTACTTGTTTGGCTTCTTTCTCCCTCTGTCTCATATGAAACAGTCTCTCATTTGTAACAAATATAAAAATTTTTAAAGAGAATGAATAAACAAACAAAAAAACCCAGATCATTTAAAATATCTTGTCTGGTTTTGCTGGGACAAATTATATGTATATGTATATGTATATGTATATGTATATGTATATGTATATGTATATGTATATGTATATGTATATGTATATAATTATTTTTAAAAGATTACTTGTTACTGTAAGTGAACGAGAGACAACCAGAGCATTACTCTGACATATACAATTTTGGGATTGGAACTCAAGATCTCATGCATGTTAAGTCCAATGCTCTGCTTACTTCACTACTTCTTATACCAACAATAAGTATTTATTTTTTATTAGTGATTTAATGATTGATAAGATTGTGGGATAAGAGGGGTACAGTTCCATATAATTCCCACCACCAGGGTTCCATATACCCTCCCCTCCACTGGAAGTTTTCCTATTCTTTATCCCATGGGGAATATGGACCAAAGATTTTTATGGGGTGCAGAAGGTGGGAGGTCTGGCTTCTGTAATTGCTTCTCTGCTGGACGTGGGCATTGACAGGTCAATCCATACACCCAGCCCGTTTCTTTTTTTTTTTTTTAATATTTATTTTATTTATTTATTCCCTTTTGTTGCCCTTGTTGTTTTATTGTTGTAGCTATTATTGTTGTTGTCGTTGTTGGATAAGACAGAGAGAAATGGAGAGAGGAGGGGAAGACAGAGAGGAGGAGAGAAAGACAGAGACACCTGCAGACCTGCTTCACCGCCTGTGAAGCGACACCCCTGCAGGTGGGGAGCCGGGATTCGAACCGGGATCCTTATGCCGGTCCTTGTGCTTTGCGCCACCTGTGCTAAACCCGCTGCGCTACAGCCCGACTCCCCACCCAGCCTGTTTCTATCTTTCCCTACTGGGGTAGGGTTTTGGGGAGGTGAGGTTCCAGGACACATTGATGAGGTCATCTGCTTAGGGAAGTCAGGTAGGATCTGCAACTTGGTGTCTGAAAAGCATTAAGATATAAAGTAGAACAAATAGTTTAATAATCAGGAACTTAAAGATAAGAATATAGCAGGTGGGTGGGGGTAGATAGCATAGTGGTTATGCAAAGAGACTCTCATGTCATGCATGTCATGAGGCAGGTTCAGTCCCCCGCACCACCATAAGTCACAGCTGACCAGTGCTCTGGTGTTTCTCTCTGTGTCTGTCTCTCTCTGCATCTCTCTCAAAAAATAAAATAAATAAAATACTTTTTAAAATTTTATATATAAAAAAAGAATATAGCAGGTGAGATTTCGGGTCTTCATGTTGGAAGAAGCTAGGAAGTTTATTTTAGGTATATTCTAAAGGGGCCATGACTACTAATTTTTGCCTGGGCCCGACAGAAATTGAGAAGTGAGAACAAGACAGAGAAGGATAAAGATAGACACCTGCAGACCTGTTTTACCACTTGTGAAGTGACCCCACTTATAGGTGGGGAGCCAGGGGCTGGAACCGGGATCCTAGCTTTTGCTAGTTATCCCAGTATCTCATCTGCAGAATCCTAGTAAGGTTTAAAGTAAAGGGGGCTGGGTGGTGGCGCACCTGGTTAAGTGACATGTTATAGTGCAAAAGGACCTGGATTTGAGCCCCTGGCCCCCACCTGCAGGGGGAAAGCTTTGCAAGTGGTGAAGCAGGGCTGCAGGTGTCTCTGTCTATCTCCTCCTTCTCTCTTGATTTCTGGCTTTTTCTATCCAATATATAAAGATAATAAAAAAAATTAATAAAGTAGAAAGCTAGATTCAGGTATCTGCTACTAGAGCAAGGCTTTCTGTTAATTATAATCTTGGTTTCTGCTTGACTATATAGAGGAATTACAGGTAACAGTTTCCCTCAAGATAATCTCTGAATCCTGTTGATCCTGGGAGGGATCTAAGGGCTATTAACTGGACAGGCTTTGTTTTACTGACACATAATCTCTTCAGAGTGGAAAGACACTTTAGGTTGAGTAGGAAACCTAAGAACTCCAGAAAAAAAAGGAGAAGGACACTGCTAGCCACATTTTTTTTTTTTTAAACATCAATGGAGCTTCACCACTCTTTGCTGCCTACCTACCTGCCTTCCTTGTTTTCTTTCTATGGAAAAACAGACAGAGGTAGAAAATCAGAAAGACACCTTAACATTGAAACTTTCATTAGTGTGCTGGGGGAGGGGCTTGAATCTGGGTGGTGCCTGTGAGAAAGCAATCTCATGTACAAGGGAGTTATCTTTTTTTTTTTTAATTTATTTTTTATTTAAGAAAGGATAAATTAACAAAACCATAGGGTAGAAGGGGTACAACTCCACACAATTCCCACCACCCAATCTCCATATCCCATCCCCTCCCCTGATAGCTTTCCCATTCTCTATCCCTCTGGGAGCATGGACCCAGGGTCCTGGGTTGCAGAGGGTGGAAGGTCTGGCTTCTGTAATTGCTTCCCCGCTGAACATGGGCGTTGACTGGTCGGTCCATACTCCCAGTCTGCCTCTCTCTTTCCCTAGTAGGATGGGTCTCTGGGGAAGCAGAGCTCCAGGACACATTGGTGGGGTCTTCAGTCCAGGGAAGCCTGGCTGGCATCCTGATGGCATCTGGAACCTGGTGGCTGAAAAGAGAGTTAACATACAAAGCCAAACAAATTGTTGAGCAATAATGGACCCAAAGGTTGGAATAGTGGAGAGGAAGTGTTGGGGGGGTACTCACTGAAACTCTAGCATACTTCTGCTTTCAGGTATATATTTTGCAGTAGTTTATGGATACGTGTGAACATATGCTCTCTCTCACAGAACCTGTCTATATGTAGGTTTTGGGACTTGGTTAGAAAGTGATCCACCTGGGATGGAATTAGAGAATGCTATGGAAGGAAAGGTCTCACCCGAGTAATGAAGCTGAAGGGTTGTCATTCCACACCTGAAGTCTCTGGACACAGTCTGAGCTGAAGCATATTGAGGTGGCAATCGTTGCGTTGATTAGGTTGCGATCGGCTGATGCAGTATTATTTGATATGGATTGGGAGAGGCATGCGGGAAAGTGGGCCCTATCCTAAGGTTCCAGGACTGGGGGAAATATAGGCTTTATAGTGGAGATGTGAGGTTCCTGCTGTCTTAGGGTTCCAAAAGACAATGGATAGTTAATGTTATCATCACATTATTTGGTAATTGGGTTAACTTTGAAAAGTCCTTTTGTTAGGGTTTGCTGTATAGTACCCAGTATCTTGTAAATAGCTGTGGCTATTTTCTTGTAAATAGTTATGGCCTCTATTCTACTCGGTCTAGGCTTTTGAGAGAGTCCGCATATCAAGCCTATATATTAAGAAGACTCAGTCAGTGTTTTAAAAACTTCAAGACATACAATTAATTTTCCCCCTCTCATATTAATTAACTAGTGATTTATATGACTACAATTTAATAGGAGTGTACATAAACACCATTCCCACCACCAAAAGACTGTGTCTCATCCCACCCACCCTCCCCCACCCCCCACCGGCCCAGGAAGCCGCATGTCTACCCCTCACCACAGGGTTTTTATATTGGTGCCCTACTTTCAATTTGGTCAGATCCTGCTTTTAGTTTCCCTTTCAGATCTTCTTTCTCAACTTCTGTTGATGAGTGGGATCATTCCATACTCATCTTTATCTTTCTGACTTAGCTCACTTAACATAATTCCTTCTAGCTCTGTCCAAGATGGGTCAGAGAAGGTGGGTTCATTGTTCTTGATAGCTGCATAGTATTCCATTGTGTATATATACCACAGCTTTCTCAGCCACTCATCTGTTGTTGGGCACCTGGGTTGCTTCCAGGTTTTAGCTATTATGAATTGTGCTGCTATGAACATAGGAGTACACACCTCTTTTTGGTTGGGTGTTATGGAGTCCTTGGGGTATAACCCCAGGAGAGGAATTACTGGATCATATGGAAGGTCCATGTCTAGCCTTGTGAGAGTTTTCCAGACTGCTCTCCACAGAGGCTATACCAATTTACATTCCCACCAGCAATGTAAAAGGGTTCCTCTGTCCCCACAGCCTCTCCAGCATTTGTTGCTGCTGTCCTTTTTGATGTATGCCATTCTTACAGGAGTGAGGTGGTATCTTAGTGTTGTCTTAATTTGCATTTCTCTGACAATCAGTGACCTAGAGCAGTTTTTCATATGTTTGTTAGCCTTTTGGATCTCCTCTGAGGTGAATGTTTTGTTCATATCCTCTGCCCATTTTTGGATGGGGTCATTTGCTTTTTTGGTGCTAAGTTTGCTGAGCTCTTTATATATTTTGGTGATTAGTTTCTTGTCTGATGTCTGGCATGTGAAGATCTTCTCCCATTCTGTGAGGGGTCTCTCTGTTTGTTTAATAGTTTCTTTGGATGTGCAGAAACTTTTCCATTTGATGTAGTCCCATTGGTTTGTTTCTGCTTTAGTCTTCCTTGCAACTGGGTTTGATTCATCAAAGATGTCCTTGAGGTGTAGGTCGGAAAGTGTTTTACCAATGTTTTCCTCTAAGTATTTGATTGTTTCTGGTCTGACATCTAGGTCTTTGATCCATTTGGAGTTGATTTTTGTTTCTGGTGAGATCAAGTGGTTCAATTTCATTCTTCTGCATGTTACAACCCAGTTTTCCCAGCAAGGGCCGGCATAAGGATCCTTGTTCGAGGCCCTGGCTCCCTACCTGTAGGGGAGTCACTTCACAGGCTGTGAAGCAGGTCTGCAGGTGTCTATCTTTCTCTTCTCCTCCTCTGTCCTATCCAAGAACAACGGCATCAGTAACAACAACAATAGTAACTACAACAATAAAACAAGGGCAATAAGGAATAAATAAAATAAATATTTAAAAATTATTATTTACTAATTTATTTTGGATAGAGACAGAGAGAAATTGGAAGGGAAGGTATAGAGGGAGAGACAGAGACACCTACAGCACTATTTCATCATTTGTGATGCTTCCCAATTCCAGGTGGGGGCCAGAGGCCTGAACCCAGGTCCTTGTGCACCGTGATGTATGCATACAACCAGGTGCACCACCATCTTGCCCTTTTAGGTACCTTTATATCTTTAATTTTTTTATTAGCTTTTTGCAAGACACCTTTCAGTAATATAAAGTTCTTACTTTCATGTACACTTCTCAAATAAGTAATCTTGCCTAATTGGAATGCTTGTCAGAATGGCCATAGTAATTCCAGGGAAGTTTGGACAGATTAATTTTTCTAGGCAGCTTCTGGGACTTCAGCTCTTTATTAGTACTATTGTCTTCTTAATAAATATTTCTGTATTGTAGACGATAAAGAAAGAATGAGAGAGATTGGAAGCAAGGAGCAGAGGATTGCTAAACTCTGATTTAAGGTGGCACAGGAGATGGAACCCCAGGTTCAATCTCTTTGTTGCCTCAGACATACATGTATATTGGTGACCTAACAGATTGAGCTGTTTCTCAGACCACAGTTTTTTTTTTTAAGAATATTTATTGGGGGAGTCGGGAGGTAGCGCAGCGGTATAAGTGCACGTGGCGCTAAGTGCAAGGACTGGCATAAGGATCCGGGTTCAATCCCCCGGCTCCCCACCTGCAGGTGAGTCGCTTCACAGGCGGTGAAGCAGGTCTGCAGGTGTCTATCTTTCTCTCCCCCTCTGTCTTCTCCTCTCTCCATTTCTCTCTGTCCTATCCAACGATGACGACAACAACAACAATAATGACTACAACAATAAAACAACAAGGGCAACAAAAGGGAATAAATAAATAAATAATAATAAAAAAGAATATTTATTGGGGGCCGGGTGGTGGCGCACCTGGTTGAACACACACATTACAGTGCGCAAGGTCCAGGGTTTGAGTCCCCAGTCCCCACCTGCAGGGGGAAAGCTTTGTGAGTGGTGAAGCAGGGCTGCAGGTGTCTCTGTCTCTCTTCCTTTCTATAGTCTCCTTCCCTCTTGATTTCTGGCTCTATCCAATAAATAAAGATAATAAAATTTTTTTTAAAAATAATATTTATTTATTGATTTTTCCAGAGCACTGTTCAGCTCTGGATTATGGTGCTGCAGGGAATGGAACATGGGATGTTGGAGCCTTAGTCAAGAAAGTTTTTTTTTATTATTATTATCTTTATTTATTGGATAGAGACAGTTAGAAATCAAGAGGGAAGTGGTGATAGAAGAAGACAGATAGAGAGACACCTGCAGCCCTGCCTCACCACTTTCAAGTTTTCCCCTTGTAGGTGGGGACTAGGGGCTTGAACCAGGGTCCTTATGCATTGTAACATGTGCACTTAACCAAGTGCGCCACCACCCGGCCCCAGTCTTTTTTTTTTTTTTTTTTTTTTAAACCGAGGTCTAATTTGGAGCTTCAGGCATGAGAGTCTCTTTGCATAACCATTATTTTACCTAATCTTTGCCCTTTTGAATAACTGCTAAATTCTCTTTCAGGCCACCAGGGCTATAGTTCTTTAATATAAGATGGCACATTCAACTCTTTAAACACAAAGGTTCTCATTTTTTTTTTTTTTTGAGCTAGATCTTTGATTTTCCTTGGAGTAAGACTAACTCTGGTTTCCAAGACTTCTTTTTTTAGCTGTTACCTATGAGGACAAGAAATGAGGGATGCAGTTGCAGAGGTAGTTAGAAACTTCAGGTTCTGCTTTGTTTCAGAGGTGATGTCGGCTATGCAGTGAGGAAAAGAGCAATTTACAGTGACCATTTGCTCAAGTTAGCCTTTGTTTTTCTTTGAAGCAAGTTGAAAAAGGGTGTATTTTTTTTTGAAATTTATTTATAAAAAGGAAACAATGACAAAACCATAGGATAAGAGGGGTACAACTCCACACAATTTCCACCACCAGCAGTCTGTATCCCATCCCCTCCTCTGATAGCTTTCCTATTCTTTAACCCTCTGGGAATATAGACCCAAGGTCATTGTGGGATGCAGAAGGTGGAAGATCTGGCTTCTGTAATTGCTTTCCTGCTGAACATGGGCGTTGACTGGTTGATTCATACTCCCAGCCTGCCTCTCTCTTTCCCTATTATGTTGGGGATCTGGGGAAGTGGAGCTCCAGGACACAGATTTCAGGCTCAGGGAAAAAGGGTATATCTAAACTGGGGAGCTGGCTAGGAGTACTACAGCAAACAAGCAAACCAGGGTGCTTCCCATCCTATTCCCATCTGTATAATGCAGGAACAGAATTCATCTCTCCTGTTTAAGGACTGAAGCAAAGACGGTTGTTAGCGCAAGTCCAGTTTCACTCAATAAGCACCAAGTGGGTGTCTACAGTGCAAGAAAAAAGCACAGGCGTTCTGAAGTGGGAGAAAGAAAACGTGAGCAAAATTACTCTAGTTAGTCTATCCAAAATAATAAGCTAATACACATGCGATAGCGTTATATAAGGAAAGCCCTAATACAAGCTGAAATTAATACACGCCTTCAGTTCAATTCATTAAAATAGGCACAGCAAAGAGTCGAATTGGCTTAAATTGGCTTAAATTAAATGTGCTTATGAAGGAGCTTTAGGTAGGATGCAGATGCAGTCTCAAAGCCTGGAGGGAAGCTGGGAAAACAAGGCCAAATCAGCGCTCTTCACCAGGAGCACGCAGAGTATAGCTCTTCCTTAGAAGGCAAGCTTCCAGCGGGGTGACGCGACAGCGCCCGCAGGCTCTCCCAGCAGCGCCCGCACTGCGCCTTCCGCACCGCGCCTTCCGCACCACGTGACTCACCTGGGGGCCCGGGCCCAGGCTGCCCGGCGTTTCCCGGCGTGCCGCGCGGGGCGGGGCGAGGGGCGGGGCCTACGGGGGAGGCGCGGAGGAGGCGCGGCCGGCACGGGACGCCTGGCTGGGCCCGGCCACCGGACAGGCGCTGCTAGTTCTCACCGGCCTATTGGCCGGCTGCTCGGAGCCCGCGGCGGTAGCGGCGGCGGCGGGGGAGGCGGGCGGCATGCGCGTGTGAGATGCGGCCGCGGGCAGCCGGGACGCGAACAGCGAGCGCCGCGGTAGCGGAGAAGGCAGACGCGGCCTCCTCGGCGCGGGGCGCGCGGTGCATGAGGGCGAGCACGCGGGCGCAGGGCAGCCGCCGGCCGCGCCGCCTCTATAAACACTTGTTTAGGACTCGTTCGCCACGCTGAGGCCTCGGCCGCGCCGCCATGGAGGCCTCGCCTGACCCCGGGCCCCACGCTTCGGCATCGGCCGCGGCCGCCGCGCCGCTCCGCGCCGCAGAGGTGGCGCGACTCCGCGAGGAACAGGAAAAGGTAACAGGCCGCCCCGGGCCCTGCGCTTCCGCCGGGGTGCGGGCTTCCCGCGCCTGGCCTGGGCCGGGGCGGTTGCGGCTCCGGCTTCCCGTCGGGGCTGCGGCCCGGGCGCCCCCTGCGCCCTCTGCGTCCCGCCGGGGAGCAGCGCAGCCTCCGGGCCCCGCGAGAGAAAGTGCGGGCGGGGAGAAACTTTTGTCACGTGCTTTTGTTGTCTTTTGTCTGGAGCCCTCTGACCTCCGAGGGGAGCGGATTGGTGGGCTGGAAGGGCGTGACAGGCCTTTTAAGTGGGAAAGTGAGCTTTTATACCGAGAGGGCGTTCAACAGTGCAATGCGTGGGGTGGGTTTTTTTTTTTTTTTTTTAATGAGAGAATGTGTGTGTGTGTGGGGGCACTTGGGAGCTGTTCACCACGTCACGAGTTTCTTTTCTTTCTTTCTTTTTTTTTTTTTGTAAGCTTGTCATCTAAAGGTTAAGTGTTGCTACATTGTATGCTCCTTGTTGCTGATGGCTGATAAACGTTGTATCAGGTTTATGGGGGGGGACACTCCAGGTAGGATTCCTGCTCTGGTTGTTGAGTATTAAATATCTGCCAGGAACAGAGTCCTTTTTTTTTTTAGGATTAAATTTTGACTCTAATCGTTTGAGGTTTTTTTTTTTTTTTAAGATTTCATTTATTCATGAGAAGATAGGAAGAGAGAGAAAGAACCAGACATCACTCTGGCACATGTGCTGCCGGGAATCGAACTCAGGGCCTCATGTTTGAGAGTCCAAAGCCTTATCACTGCGCCACCTCCCGGACCACCGTTTAATGAGTTTTAATCCCCCCCCCATGGTATTGTATGTGAAGTATGCCCAATTGAAAAAATAGTATTGTGTATTTTGATTCTTACCTCCTTTGGGATTTTCTAGTGTTCCAGATTCTCACTACCTTCAGAAAGTTTGAGATTTTTTTTTTTACATTGAAAAATGACTTAGTTTACTTTAGTCTTAAGTGTTATTGGAGATATCCGTGTTTAAAAGGATAAGGAAATTAATCCAAAACTGTGAACAGTAGGAGACCCTGACTTTCTGTTAGTTCCTGTACAGAAGTGACTCCTTAGGTGGATGCACAAATATACTCACTCCCACAGATGAGGAATTTTTCATGGAACCTAAAATATCTTGGCTTGTTGGGAAAACCACTTGCTAGGATGGACCGTGATAAGCTTTCCTACTTTGTTCTGCTTCTGAATTGTTTTGTGTAGCTGATTGATTCCCTTTTCTCAAAGCCATTTTTTCCTCTAACACCTTAAGCAACTGTTGAGGTTTGCATTTGACTTTTTTTCACAAGAGTGGTGTGAAGTTAAAAATTCATCCAGTTGTGTTTAAATTAAAAACATTTGTTCTTTAATATTCATCATGGAAAAACCATTTACACTTTTTGTCTATTTAGAAAATATGCAACAGACCCCCTCTAGAACATGGTGCTCCCCTTGTCTTTATTCTGTAGATAAATTATATTTGCATTCCATATAGCACACTGTGTACATAATGGTATGTTATTCTGATGGTAGAGTGGCTTAAATTCGAAGGGTATATTTTGGGATGCCCTGAACAGCTTTCTGTTGTTGTATTTATCCAGTTACCTTTTTTTTTTTTTTTTTTTTTTAAGACCTATGGGAACCCAAATAACTTTTCAGTAGACATTGATTGTTACCAAGTTAATTTTCTCTTTTGTAAATGTTATTTTGGCACACAAAATAAGCATGTGATATCTGTCGTGGATTTTTAAAACAACTTACAGTTCATGTAAATTGACTGAAACTATATTTAAAAAAAAAAATTGCATCAAAGTGGGTAAGAGATGTCCAAGGCTACAACTATAGTAATAAGATAGCTACTGTAAGTATAGGAACCATTTATTTATTTAAATTTAAAAGATATTTATTTATTTATTTATTGGAAAGAGACAGACAGAAATTGAGAGGAACACAGGTGATAGAGAGGAATAGAGTCACCTGCAACAGTGCTTCACTACTTGCAAAGCTTTCTCCCTGCAACCCGGGATGGGGGTCTGAAACCCGGGTCCTTGCACTTTGTAACACGTGTGCTCAACTAGGTGCACCACCACCCAGTAAGGAAAACTTTACCTAGTAAATAGTCAAACATTTTTCTGTGAGGAATTTTATTTATGTTTTAAAACCAACCCGATTCCAAGAGTACAGGGAACTCTTAAAATAATTTATTTTCTTTTAAAATTATTGTTATTTTAGCCAGAGCATTGCTCAGCTCTGGCTTATAATGATGCTGGGGATTGAACCTGGGGTCTTTGATGGCTCTGGCATGAGAGACTGTCTGCACACCATTATGCTATCTCCCCAGCCCCATAGAAGTGTTTTTCAATTCACTACTATATGCTAGAGCCGTTCTGTTCTGTCTGTCATCAAAATAAATAAAGAATTTTTTAAAGATAAAGTAAAATTGTTTAAACACATTCTTAGATTGAAAAAGGGGAAATGTTGTAGCTTTTCCTCAGTGTGGTACACGCATTCCTTTGGATAAGTCACATTAAATGTGCTTTATGATTTTGGTCTTTCCCTACTTGGGTTCTGTGAGATGAAATTAAGACCTGAAGGAAATGATTTGAGTGACTCCTCCCCAACCGACCCATCCCTGCCCCCTTATGGTGCCTAGTTAGTAAGCTTTAGATATTTAGGAAATAAATGAAGTAATTACATACAGTATATACCTTAGGCTCTTTGGAAACATTGTTTGAAAAAGACTGCTAGGTAAGGTGGTTTAAATGTTGCTCATAAGTTTATTATTTTGACTTTTTAATTTCAGCTAAGAAATAGAACATGTGTGTGTGTGTGTGTGTGTGTGTGTGTGTGTGTGTGTGTTCGTGTTCCTCTGTTTTTTTTCTTATCTTTTGTAGCAGGAAATAACAAGGGGGGGAGCTTGTGGGGGAGAAAATAAATAAGCAGCATGAATTTGTAAGAGTTCTTACCTTATTGGATAGAGCCAGAGAAATTGAGAGAGACAGAGACCTGCAACCCTGTTGCACTTGTGAAGCTTTTGCCTGCATGTGGGGACCAGGGGCTTGAACCTGTGACCTTGCACACTGTAATGTGTGTGCTTAACCAGGTGTGCCACCACCTGCCCCCCCCCCAAGCTATTTCTCTACCCCCAGATAACTACACCTACAGTACCTGTAGTAAATGCACAGAATCAATAATTTTTGTTACTGGGGCCTTCTGCATACTGGGTTTCACTGCCAGAGGCCAACTTTTTCATTCATTCACTCATGGGCATATACATAAATACAGAAAATGAGTGAGAATGAGACAGAGAAAGAGACTTCAGATAACTACAGCTTCGGGAGTCGGTCAGAGTGCAGCAGGTTAAGAGCACGTGGTGCGAAGTGTAATTATCCTGGTTCGATCCCCCAGCTCCCCACCTGCAGGGGAGTCGCTTCACAGGCAGTGAAGCAGGTCTTCAGGTGTCTATCTTTCTCTCCTCCTCTGTCTTCCCCTCCTCTCTCCATTTTTCTCTTGTCCTATCCAACAACGATGATATCAATAATAACAATAAAAAACAAGGGCAACAAAAGGAAAAAATAAACATAAAACTATTTATATAAAACAAATAACTGTAGCTTTTCCCAGACCATCAGAGCACTCTCTATGTTGTGCCAGGGCTTAAGCTTGGGCCAAACAGATAACAGAGCATGTGCCCTACTTAAAAGGTAGGTGCATTACCTGCCAAGCGATTTCTTTTCTTTTTTTAAAGTTTGTGTACAAATTACAAGTAAAAGACTCTGGGATGGGTGGGTGGGAGAATACAGATCCAAGAAGGATGACAGAGGACCTAGTGGGGATTGTATTGTTATATGGAAAACTGGGGAATGTTATGCATGTACAAACTATTATATTTACTGTTGAATGTAAAACATTAATTCCCCAATAAAGAAATTAAAAAAAAAAAAAGAACTCACAGGCAACATTATGGAGTATAGGAGAGACAGTGTAGTGTGTGTAGTGTGGAGAGTCAGATGCTCCCAGGCAGCAGGGAGATAGCATTCAGGGTGCCCAGGCAAGCCTTCTAGAATGTTCCTGTGACCCTCATTGACCACAGCACCCTCTGCAGACCAGTGCCTTCGGGAGTGGATTCAGTCCAATAGCTCAGTGTTCTTGGGGGCACTAACACTATTCAAGATACTAGTACTTTCAGAACAACAAATTCTACTTCTGGGGTTATTCTAAGACATAAGTAGGTTTTTTTAATTCTTTTTTTTTAAAGAATTTATTTATTGGGAGGCAGGCAGTGGCACAGTGGGTTAAGCGCTCATGGCAGAAAGCGCACAGACTGGCATCAGGATCCTGGTTCGAGCCCCCCAGCTCCCCACCTACAGGGGTTCACTTCATAGGCAGTGAAGCAGGTCTGCAGGTGTCTTTCTGTCTGTCTTCCCCTCCTCTCTCCATTTCTCTCTGTCTTATCCAACAACAACAACAGCAGTAACAACAAAATAACAACAACGATAAACAACAAGGGTAACAAAAGAAAAAATATCAACAAGACCATAGGATAAGAGGGATACAGTTCCACATAGTTCCCACCACCAGAGTTCCATACCAATTCCTTCCTTGAAAGCTTATTTTTTATCCCGCTGGGATAAAAACCCTGTTGCACTTGGTGAAGCTTTTGCCCTGCAGGTGGGGACCAGGGGCTTGAACCTGTGTCCTTGCACACTGTAATGTGTGTGCCTAACCAGGTATGCCACCACCTGCCCCCCCCCAAGCTATTTCTCTAGCACCATAGTATTAAATATTTAATGATATTTTCACCTGTAGCCTCAGTGTTGACACTTAACTTGATTATTCCTTCTTTGAGCTAGTCAAAGCCAAAGATTCCCTGTAACTATGTTCATATATATGTGTATATATATTATAATAATAATAAAAAACCTAAATGTTAGGGTGTTAAGTAATGATACACAGGAGAAACTTTAAACATTTTATTATTTTTAGAGTCTCACATGAAAGAGCCACAGAGAGGCACCAAAGCACCCTTTTGGTACATGATAAGCTTTAGTGCAGAAGGCATGTGAGTCTGTGCTTTACTTGGTTGCATATGTCCCTGCCCACTTGTTAAATCTTGTTCTGCTGTGAAGTTGCATTGTGTTGAAATTTTGGTTTCTTGGCTAAGGTGGTATTTCTACCATATCTCCGTGTTATCAGCAGAGTCACTATGATTTTACTGTAATGTGAAAAAAGGGGCATATCGTGTTGTCTTCATAGTTTTTTTTTTATATATATATAGGATAGTAGTAGCTTTGGAAACTTCAGAATTGTAATATTATTTATTACTTTATTATTAAATGATTCATATAATTCTTACTTGGAGTTTTAGAATAATCTACACCTTTCTGATATGAAACCTGGAGAATTAAATACATTAAGCATAAATATCCCAAAAGAAAAAAACCCTCAAATTTCTCATAAGGTAGAATGACTTTAATGGAGAAGATCAAATTTCTCACCATGAATTAAATTGCACATAACTTAAGAACCTGTCAGCCATGTACTCCGGATAAGTTGTTCTTTTCTCCAAGTCCAGAATCCAAATTTCAACAAGTATTTGAGTACCTACTTGTATGTCAGGTATGCTCTGCTTAGGATATAAAAAGATAAGACAAATTTCTTGCTTGGTGGTAAAGACAAGGAAAGGCCCATTCAAAAATACCAGGACTGTGACAGGCAGAGCTAAAAGAATTGAGTTGTAAACTTCATTTATTAGTGGGCTATTGCTGGGGCTTGGTATCTGCATGAGGAACCAACCTCTCCTGGTGGCCAATTTTTCCTTCTAGCCCCTTTTTTCCTTCCTTGTTCCCTTTTCTTTGATAGGACAATGAGAAATTGAGAGGGAAAGGGGGGGGGGATAAATGGAAAGAGAATGAGATACCTGTGGCAGCACTTCTTCTTTTAATATATATATTATTGGATAGAGACAAAGAAATTGAGAGGGTTGGGGGAGTTAGAGGGGGAGAGAGATAGACACCTGCAGCACTGCTTCACTACTCATGAAGCTTTTCCCCCTGCAGGTGGAACCAGGGGCTTGAACTGTAATGTGAGTGGTTAACCAGGTACGCCCCTTGGGTCAGCACTTTTGCACCACTGATGAAGCTTCCTTCCCTCCTGTTGGTGGGGACCCAGGACTTAAACCCAGGTACTTGAGGATGGGAATGCCTGTGGTCTATCTGGTGGTTCTAGTGGGGGAATGCCCAGTGGGGGAGAAGAGCTTTTTAGTCAGGGTGAGAACCAGGTCATTGTAAGGAGTTTGGTCTTTGTTTCTGTGGAATGAGAAGCTATTAGAATGTGTTTTGAGAATTGCTCTTGCCCTTACCCAACTTTTGTAGTCCTCTCTTTATCTGATGATCTTAGATTTTCTCTCAGTTGTTTAGGCATTGAGTATCATTTGTTGAGCCCAGCCAGAGCTAGGTTTTTGGGATCTGTCTTTTTTGGGCCTTTCTGCTAGGCTGTCCTACTAATTTGGTCTAAATCCATTCAATTACAGAATTTATGATGCCTTCTTTAGGCACTTCAACCATTATTGAGCACTTTGAATTTGAGTTATATGATTTTCTCTTGTTTATAAATACGTGTATACCTGTGTCCAGTACCCTAAACCCTAGCCTAATCTGGTATCTGTTACTTCGTTAAGTGACGTGCCATCTAACTTGGATGTAGGTGGTCCCATGTGTTAGGAAAGGTCTCACCAGATTTGAAGAGTTGCGAGGTTGACTTCTTAGGCTGGTATCTCTGGTTACAGTCCCGAGTAGGGTTTCAATAGCAGCATAATGTGGGATGGCAGCATCAGTAGCGATTTGGCTGAAGTCGACAAAGTTGGTATGGCAGTAAGGAATCATAGAGAAGGAATTTCAGGACGTATTGGCATGTCCTAGAGGTACCAGGACTAGGAGAAAAGAGGGTCTGAGGTTGTGGAATTTTTTTTTTAATATTCCCATTTGTTGCCCTTGTTTTGTTGTTGTAGTTGTTGTTACTGATGTCGTCATTGTTGGATAGGACAGAGAAATGGAGAGAGGAGGGGAAGACAGAGAAGGGGAGAGAAAGACACCTGCAGACCTGCTTCACCACCTGTGAAGTGACTCCCCTGCAGATGGGGAGCCGGGGGCTTGAACCAGGATTCTTATGCTGGTCCTTATGCTTTGCGCCACCCGCGCTTAACCTGCTGCGCTACCGCCCGACTCCCGAGGCTGTGGATTTTTTCAGCTGTAGATTATGTGTCCAATTTCTGGTTGTGTACAATAGTTTCGGGAAGAGCGAAGGTCTGAAGGCAGCTACTCTATAAACCATGCCTCCCAGAAGTCAGGACTGTTTTTTGCCTCCAACCTTTCGTACTTGCATCTTTTGCAGACCCCCATATGGTGTCTTTTCTTTAGATCTTTCTACCTGCTTGCTACACTTATTGGGTTTAAGTCTACTCACCACAGACTATTGTGCACTTCTACTTTGAGGTATATATTTTCCCCTAATTGATGGATACATGTGCACATGTGCCCTATCTCACGCACCCTGGTCTATATCTAGGTTCTGTAACTTTGTTAGGAAGTGTGGCACCCAAATTGGAACTGAGGAGTCCTATGAGCTAGGAAAGGTCTCACCATAGTGTTGAGCTGGAAGATTGTCATTCCAGGTCTGGTGTCTCTGGACACTGTTTGAAGTGAGACATGTTAAGGCGGCACTGGTTGCACTGATTTGGTTGAGATCAGCAGATGCAGTATTAAATGGTATGGATCGAGAGAAGCATGAAGGAAAATGAGCCAAGCTCTAGAGGTTTTAAGACTGAGAGAAATAGGTGTGTATGTGTGTGTGTGTGTTTCTGTTTAGTTAGATTTTGTTGTTATTATTATTATCATTGTTATTATTGCTGTCATTGTTGGATAGGACAGAGAGAAACTGAGAGAGGAGGGGAAGACAGGAGAGAGAAAGATAGATAACGCTTGTGAAGCGACCCTTCTGCAGGTGGGGAGCCGGGGCTCGAACCGGGATTCTTATGCTGGTCCTTGTGCTTTGCTCCAAGTGCGCTTAACCTGGTGCACTATCATCTGGCCCCCCAGAAATAGGGGTTTTATAGAGAATGAGGAAGGTTCCTTGCTGTCTTAAGAGTTTAAGAATTATTATTTTTATAAATATTTATTCCCTTTTGTTGCCCTTGTTGTTTTATTGTTGTAGTTATTATTGTTGTTGTCATTGTTGGATAGTACAGAGAGAAATGGAGAGAGCAGGGGAAGACAGAGAGGGGGAGAGAAAGATACCTGCAGACTTGCTTCACCACTTGTGAAGTGACTTCCCTGCAGGTGGGAAGCTGGGGGCTCGAACCGGGATCCTTATGCTTTGTGCCACATGTGCTTAACCTGCTGCGCTAATGTCCAACTCCCGATAATTATTATCATTATAACCAAGTTATTTGGGAATTTAGTTTACTTTGAAAATCCCATGGTTAGGATTTACTGTACCGTACAAGATCTTACCATGATTTATACCATTTAATGCTATTTATCAATAACTATATCTTATATATTGTCAAGACCAGTTTCTTCTGGTCTCCCTGATCTAATATTATAAGTGATTTAATATTTCAAAAAGAAGTTACTGTAAGAAATGTATTAACAGTTTAACCCCAGTGTTAAAATCCAGTTTACTAATTGCTTAGATTGAAGGAATATATATTGAAGTATATATATATATATTGAAGGAATATATATTGAAGGAATATATATTGAAGTCTATGCATTACAAAGCTCAAGACATTCAATCTGCTTTCCCCCTCACATATTGATTAAATAGTGATTTATAAGACTGTAAGTTAGTAGGAGTGTATATTAATACTATCCCTGCCACCAAAGGTCTGTTTCCCTACCCCCACAGTCCTATAGTGAAGCTGAAAATCTACCCTCACCCTCCACCAGTTTTTTTTTTTTTAAGAGGAGTACAACTCCATATAATTCCCACCACCAGAACTCTATTTCCCATCCCCTCCCCTGATAGCAAGAGTTTTTCACTTTGGTGCAATACTCCAAACTCAGTCAAATTCTACATTGCATTTCCCTTTGTTCTTTCTCAGCTTCTGTTTATGAGTGGGATTATCCCATACTCCTCTTTCTTTTTTTGATTTGTCTCACTTAACATAATTCCTTCTACCTCCATTCAAGGTGGGTTGAAGAAGATAGATTCATTATTTTTAATAGCTGAGTAGTATTCCATTGTGTATATATACCACAACTTTCTCAGCCATTCAGGTGTTGTGGGACACCTGGACTGTTTCCAGGTTTTGCATATTACAAATTGTGCTGCTAATAACATAGGTGTACAGATATCTTTTTGGATGGGTGCGATTGAGTCCTTGGGATATATATCCCTAGGAGAAGAATTACTGGGTCATATGGAAGGTCCACTTCTAGCCTTCTGAGAGTTCTCCAGACTGCTCTCCACAGGGATTAGGCCAATTTACATTCCCACCAGCAGTGCAGGAGGGTTCCTTTGTCTCCACAACCTTTTCAATGTTTGTTATTGCTGTCATTTCTTTTTTTCTCTCTCTCTCTCCTTCCTTCCTTCCCTCCCTCCCTCCCTCCCTCCCTTCCTTTTTTTTTTTTTTAACCAGAGCACTGCTCTGCTCTGGTTTATGGTGGTGATTGAAACTGAGACTTTGGAGCCTCAGGCTGTCATTTCTGATGTATGACATTCTCACAGTAGTGAGGTGGTAATCTTATTGTTGCCTTTATTTGCATTTCTCTGACAACCAATGACTTGGGATAATTTTCTTTCTTTCTTTTTTTTTTTTGTTATTTATAAAAAGGAAACACTGACAAAACCAAAGGATAAGAGGGGTACAACTCCACACAATTCCCATCACCAGCAGTCCGTATCCCATCCCCTCCCCTGTTAGCTTTCCTATTCTTTAACCATCTGGGAGTATGGACCCAAGGTCATTGTGGGATGCAGAAGGTGGAAGGTCTGGCTTCTGTAATTGCTTCCCCGCTGAACATGGGCGTTGAAAGGTCGTTCCATACTCCCAGCCTGCTTCTATCTTTCCCTAGTGGGGCGGGGTTCTAGGGAATCGGAGCTCCAGGACATATTGGTGGGGTTGTCTGTCCAGGGAAGTCTGATTGGCATCATGTTGGCTGAAAAGAGAGTTAACATATAAAGCCAAACAAGTTGTTGCCTAATCATGAACCTGGTGATTTTTCATGTCTCTTCTGTTATGTATCTTATGTTTATATCCTTTCCCCACTTTTGAATTGGGTTGTTTCCTTTTTGTTGCTAAGTTTGCTGAGGTCTTTAAAATATTTTCTTTATTACTATTTTTAAATGATATTTGTTTGATAGAGACAGCCAGAAATTGAGAGGCAGGAGGAGATAGGGAGAGAGACAGAGTATCCCTGCTTCAAACTTTCTATCTTTTTGGTGACAAAGCCCCATATTCTTGCATGTCTTTATTTTTGTATTTCTTTATTTTGATCTTGAAAGTTCTATATCTAGCTGTTTTGGGGTTATATTTTTTGTAGCATTTGTCCTTTATATAGTTGTGTAAAGAAAATGTGTTTTCACCTCTCTGCATATTGAGTTTATTTTGAATATTGCTTATTGATGAGTTTTTGAGAAGATTCATCAGGAATATTTTCATAATTAGATTTGTTATTTTCATTATCACTGTGTCAAATTGTGCTGTCCACTTTAGTAACCATTTATGGCTATATATGGTTATCAGACTTAAAATTGAGTTTAATTGAAATTAGATAAAATGAAGTACATTTCTAAATTTTAATAGTAATTTTATATGTTTAATAGCTACTTGTGGATTTCACTGTTGCTGATTTCCATCATAAAAAATTATTAGGAACTGGGAAATGTTATGCATGTACAAACTATTGTATTAACTGTTGACTGTAAAACATTAATCCCCAATAAAGAGATAAAAATAATAAAACATTATTAGGGTTGAGCAGATGGTTCATCTATTCATGTTACTATGTGCTAGGACCTGGGTTTGATTTCTGAGTCGAGTCACCACAGGGGTTCACTTGCAAGGGAGGAAGCTTCATAAGTGGTTAAGTGGTGCTGCAGTATCTCTTTCTCTCTTCATCTCTCTTCCCTTCTGTTTCTGTTTCTTCTACTCTTTATTTGAGGAAAAAAAGATGGCCACTAGGAGTTGTGTAGGCAATGAGCCCCAGCAATAGTCCTACCCCCTTACAATAATAATAGTGCTGGTCAGATGACCTTCTTTCAAAATTCATATTCTCATTTAATAGTTATAAAGTGTCTTTTCTCTGCTATTTCTCTTTGTTATTTAGGGCAGAAAATGAAGAATTCTAAATTCTCAGTTCTGTTTGAAAGCTAAAAACAGGCTGTAGTGATGATAACTCCAGTCTATTTATTTATTTGTCTTGTCATTTGAAACTTCATTGCTCTGGGCTGACATTTTCGATGGACGGAAGAGAGATATTACACTTCTGAAGCTTCTCCTAATGTTGTCATACTCCCAGGTGGTATACCAGAGGTTCAAACCTGTGAAGCACAGACATTCTCCCAGTTGAGCTATCTCACCAGCTGCCATTTGTGATTTTTTTTTTCCTTTTTGTATTTCTTAGAGAGATGATGCAGTATTTTGGGCAATACAGTAATAAAGCTGAATGATGAATTTTTTTTTTTGCAATACTGATTACATTATCCTTTTGGTAATTTCATGATTCTTCAGTTTCTTATTATATAGTTCTTTTATAACATGTAGTTAGGAATAATTGATGAGTAATCATGAAATAATTACTAGGGTGATGTAATCACAGGATACAGGTAAATATAATCACTAGGATCCCATAATACAGTTTAGATTTATGGAAAACTTACTGTCTCAATTTGCTTTACTATTGCAAGATAAAGTGGGCTTTTAAAATGTAATACCAGTTTTTGTTTTTGAGGTAACTTTGATTTACAAGCTTGTGTGTGTTTGAGAAGTGCAGCCTTGCAATCCTCAAAATGCATCACCCACTGCCACCAATTTACTCCTTTACCATAGTCCATTGTACCATTTCACCCCAAAGGCCATCACCCAACCCTTCGTTAACCTCATTTCTGCTGTCCAAGTTTATAATCTTCATTGGATTTTGCTTATTTACCCAACTTTGTTTCTCTTCTATTGGCAAAATCACCTGTATTTTCATTTTACATGAATCTCTTCAGTATTTCTGTATGTCTGGTTTTGTGATGATGAATCCCTCAGCTGTTACTTGTCTGAAAAGCTCTTTATGCATCCTTCATATCTGAATGTTGACCAAGTATAATAAAGTCACCTTGGGTGGAGGGCTTTTCCACTCAGTATTTTGCATTCTTCTTCATCTTCTCTCAGTTTATTACTAATGCCCCTATAATGACACTTTATTATTATTATATTAAAAAATATTTTTTTAATTTGTTTACTATTGGGTAGACACAGAGAAATTGAGAGGGGAGTGGGAGATAGAGAAGGAAAGAGGCAGAGAGACACCCATAGCCCTACTTTACCACTCATGAAGCTTTAGCGGGGACTGGGGGCTTGAACCTGGATCCTTGCACACTGTGTCATGTGGGTGCTTAATGTGCTATGTCACTGCTTGGCCCCTTTATAACACTTTTTATTTATATCTAGTTTCTCTTCCCTTTTCCTTTAAAAAATACTAAAAATACTTTTCATTCTCCTTTCTGTCTTCTTACAGAAAATGTAGCGAATTATCATTTGCCCCATTAGTGAAATACATGGGGGTTACTCTTGTTCATAGAGATGTCTATTTTATGAATGCATAATACTATAAATTCTCATTTCACATAGATTCTTGGAAATTATGACTTTAAGGAAAACTATATATAATATAACTAGCTTTTGTAGAATGTTTTGTTTGACCATGGCCAGGATTTTTTTCTCTCTATTTTCAATATGGACAGAACAGTTAGAAGAACTGCTGTAGTCCATTGTGTAGGCATATTATTGGATATTTAGCTGGTATCCTATTCATGTGCAGTTTTTTAGTCTTTTAAGAATATTTGCTTCATTTTAATGTATGTGTGAGAGTCCGAGAGATCAGAACACTGCTCATCTCTGGCTTATGATAGTACCAGGGATCGAATCTGAGGTGATCTCTGGATTCTCAGGTATGAAAGTCTGGTGCACGACAATTGTGATCTATCTGTGTCCCTGGTTTTTAGTTTTTGACACTGCAAATAGTGCTTCAGTATAACATCCTGTAGGCTTTTTCTTATTTGTGAGGTGAGTTCCAGTGAAGTCTTAAAAGAGGATTACCTTAAAGGTATAGGGTTAAATTCTTTTACTTTTATGAACTACTTAGGCCTAGATACCCCCCTCTCCTACACGCTACTTCACTTTCATTTAAGCGCCTTAAGTCTAACCTAGTCAGATAAAGTAAGGACTACAGAAGCTGAGTAATGTCAAGAGACTGGCACACTTTAATGATGGCCTTTTTGGGTAACTACCAGGCCACTCTATCCTATGGGGCTCTAGTCAAGGAATCCTTGGGTCCCCACATAGATTTGATGGGTCTAGACCTCTAATGGGTCCCTCTTTCCACCACCACTGGTCACTTCCAACAGGAACATCATCATAAGCCCACTTGTGGGCATCTACAGGACCTTGCCCTCAATGTAGAACAGCAATAGTAGGGACTGCCCCACTCTCTGAAGGGAGGCTGGGCCACTGTCACTCAAAGACAACCGATCTTGAAATAAGTGCAACCTAAAATGTTCTTAGCTGTGACCATTAACTGTGAGCTCAGACTGACAGGGATGCAGAGGTTACACAGGTTCCTGTGCTAAATATGAAAACAAAAATTTTAAATTTATTTTTATTACCATTAAAGTTATTGCTAGGGCTTGGTGCCTGCACTTTTATTTTATTGGATGGAGAAAAGGGGGGGAAATAGGGAGAGAGAAAAATAGATAACTGAAGACCTGCTTCACTGCTTGAGAAGCATTCCCCCTGCAGGTGGGGAGCAGAGGCTTGAACTCGTGTCTTTGCCTGTGGCAATTTGTACCACCCAGCACCCTCCCATCTTTTTTTTTTTTAATATTTATTTATTTATTTATTTATTTATTTTCCCTTTTGTTGCCCTTGTTTTTTATTGTTGCTGTAGTTCTTGTTGTAATTGATGTCATCATTGTTAGATAGGACAGAGAGAAATGGAGAGAGGAAGGGAAGACAGGGAGAGAAAGATAGACACCTGCAGACCCGCTTCACCGCCTGTGAATCGACTCTTCTGTAGGTGGGATCCTTATGCCAGTCCTTAAACTTTGTGCCACGTGTGCTTAATCCGTTGTGTGGATTAATCTGCCTGACTCCTTTTTTTTTTTTTTTTAAACGAAAGCACTGATCAGCTCTGGTTTATGGTGATGTGGGGGGTTGAACCTTAGACTTTGAAGTCTCAGGCATGAGAGTCTCTTTGCCTAACCATTATGCTATCTGCCCCTAGCAACTCCCATCTATTTTCTACAACTGCCTTTTGAAAAACAAACAAAAAATTGAATATATGTTTGTTACTCTCTTGTTTATAATCTTTGGTAGCTTCTTGTTGTACTTGGAATAAATCCAGTGTCTAATTTGTCTGTTTCTTGGATCACTTCTAGCTGGCTATATTCCCTTACCCCCTCTTATTTACTATGCCTTCAGTTAGTTATTTTGGGGGCAGAATACCCTGAATATACTTGTTAAAAATACTATTTTTATAAAAGAGATGTTGTGGCCAGGGAAGTAGCTCAGCTGGTAGGGTTTAGGAATGGCGTACATGGGGTGGGTGGTCCCAGGCTCAGACATATTACTACATATGCTGGAGTGGGACTTTTTAAATTTAATTTAACACCGGAGCACTGCTCAGCTCTGGTTTATGATAGCGCAGGGGATTGAATCAGGGACTTTGGAGCCTCAAGTATGAGAGTCTCTGCATGACCATTATGCTATCTAACCTCAGCCCTGGGCCTCTGGTCTTAATCTCATTAAATAATGTATTTTTAAGAAGAAAAAATCTCAGTGCAATATAACAAAAATAATCCACTTAATCTATGAACTTGGCCACTGTTCTTAATTAAGCATTTTTTAAATATTTATTTATTTATTTTCCCCTTTGCTGCCCTTGTTTTTTTTATTGTTGTTGTAGTTATTATTGTTGTTGTTATTGCTGTCATCGTTATTAGGAGAGAGAGAAATGAGAGAGGAGGGGAAGACAGAGGGGAAGAGAAAGATCGACACCTGAAGACCTGCTTCACCACCTTTGAAGCAACTCCCTTGCAGGTGGGGAGCCGGGGGCTCAAACTGGGATCCTAATGCCGGTCCTTGTGCTTCAACACACTGTGGTATGGCCCGATTCCCACTGTTCTTATTTATTTATTTTTAAAAATATTTTTCTCTTCTTTTTAAAAAATTTTTATTTATTTCCTTTTGTTGCCCTTGTTGTTTTATTGTTGTAGTTATTGTTGTTGGATAGGACAGAGAGAAAATGGAGAGAGGAGGGGAAAACAGAGAGGGGGAGAGAAAGACAGACACATGCAGACCGTCTTCCTTCATCACTTGTGAAGCGACTCCCCTGCAGGTGGGGAGCCGGGGGCTCGAACCGGGATCTTTCTGCTGGTCCTTGCACTTGCTGGTCCTTGAGCTACCGCCTGACTCCCTCCACTGTTCTTAATTTTTAAAATTTTATGAATTAAATAATATTCAAGTTACTATAAAAGTGAGTGCTTTTTCTGTAGTTTATTTTGGATGGAGACAGAAATTGAGAGATGAGGGGAAGATAGGGAATAAGATCTCAGGGATTGGGCAGTGGCACACCTGGTAGAGAGAACATGTTACCATATACAAGGACTGATGTTCAAGCCCCCTTTCTCCACCTGTAGGGGGCTAGTTTTCAGCAGTAGAGAAATATTGCTACAGGGGTCTCTCCCCCTCTCTGTCTCCTATCTATCTATCTATCTATCTATCTATGTATCTATCTATCTATCTATCATCACTATGAATCCACTGCTCCTGGCAGCCATTTTTCCTTTTTTTTTTTTTTTTAATTTATTCATCAGATAGAGACAGAGAGAAACTAAGAAGGGAGGGGAAGATAGAAAGGGAGAGAGATGGAGAGTCACCTGCAGCCCTGCTTCACCACTTGTGAAGTTTTCCCCCTGCAGGTGGGGGCTAGAGGCTTGAACCTGGGTCCTAGGACACTGTAATGTGTGCTTAACCAGGTGTGCCACCTCCTGGCCCCCTCCATTTTTTTTTAATTGGGTAGGACAGAGAAAGAGAAATTGAGAGAAGAGGGAGGAGGTGGAGAGGAAGAGAGATACCTGCAGACCTGCCTCACTGCTTGTGAAGGCCTTCCTCCCCCCCTCCCCCACACACAGTGGCAGCTGTAGCTGCAGCTGGAAGTTGGATTCTTGTGTTTAGTACTGTGTGTGCTTAACAGGGTGCGACACCCTCTGGCCCCCTCTGTCTCTATCAACAGCAGAACAACAACAACAGAAAGAAAATGGCCACTAGGAGCAGCAGAATGATATTGTAGGCACTGAGCCCCAGCAGTAACCCTGATTACAAAAATAAATAAATGAATAAAAAATAAAATAAAGTAGAAACATAATACAGTGCCTTAATTCACTCATAATTTTCACTTGCCTTTTGTATCTGTCTCCATATTTTCATTTATTTACTTATTTATTTGGGATAATAAAGTGAGAACCTTACCCTCTGGTATATGCTTTAACAGGGATCAAACTTTTGACCTTATGGTTAAAAGTCTACTGCTTTTTTTTTTTTTTTTGCCTCCAGGGGTATCGCTGGGGCTCAGTGCCAGCACTATGAATCCACTACTCCTGGAGGCCATCCTTTCCCATTTTTGTTGCCCTTGTTGTGCTTGTTGTAGTTGTTAGTGTTGTCAATAGCTGTTGTTGTTGGATAGGACAGAGAGAAATCAAGAGAGGAGGGGAAGACAGAGGGGGAGGGGAAGAGAAAGATAGATACCTACAGACCTGCTTCACCATTTGTGAAGTGACCCCCTGCAGGTGGGGAGCTGGGGGCTTGAACCAGGATCCTTATGCAGGCCTTTACGCTTTGCATCATGTGCTTAACCCGCTGTGCTACTGCCCAGTTCCCTGCTTTTTTTTTTTTAAATATTATGTTTATTTATTTATTGGATAGAGATAGCCAAAAATCAAGAGGGAAAGGGATGATAGAGAGGGAGAGGGAGAGGGAGAGAGGGAGAGAGAGAGAGAGAGAGAGAGAGAAAGGAGAGAGAGAGAGAGAGACCTGCAACACTGCTTCACCACTCATGAAGCTTTTCCTTTGCAGGTGGGGACCAGGGGCTTGAACCTGTGTCCTTGAGCATTATAACATCTGTTCTTAACCAGGTGTGCCACCACTTGGCCCCAGTCCACACTTTTTAACTTTCTTTAATGTTGAATAGTGCTGCTCTGAACACTTATGTATAAATAAGTCCTTGCTTTTTAGTTCTTTGGAGTATTTACTCAGAAATGGAATTTCTGTTTGATTTCTGAGAAGTCATATTGTTTTCTACAATGGGTGCATCATCAGAACACAAGAGTTAAATGTTGTGTTTTTTTTTTTCCCCACATCTTCCTTGATACTTGTATACTTGTTACTCCTTTTTATTTCCCATTTTTTTCTCATACTTTTGTTGTCCCAAGGATTGCCAAGATGGTAGGGATTGCATCCAGTATTTCTCTGTTTCTTCCACATTACTTTAAAAAAAATGTGTTGGCATAATGTAGATGTTAAGTGGTGAACACCGTATTGGACTGCAGTTTCAGCTTTGCTTCCTTCATGGGAGCTTCACAGCATCTAGAATAGATGCACAGAATTACCTTTCACTTTTCTTTTTTTTCTTCTTCTTCCTTCCTCTCTTACCTTCTGCTTGGTGTAAAGTAGTATCTCTTATATAAAAGTTTGGTTGAATTCCCCCCCCCCCCCGAGAATTGAGAGACATTAAAGCACTGAAGTGTGGTGGGAGTTGCGAACATAGCAAAATAGTGTACTGTCAAAGTGAACTATTTTGCCAGTACTGATGTAATTTTATTTTTCTTGCTTAAGGTTCTTAGAACTTCTTGGATCTTTTGGTGAATGCAGTCCTCTAATTCTTACAAATACCTGTCAAAAGCTGCTATAATGTTGCTTCTACCAAGTTCTTGCCCTTTATTTCTGAATCTTAAGTTATAGCTTGTTTCACTGTCTCTTGGTTTTTTTTCTGTATTCCCTATTTTTTTTTTTGTTTATAAATCTGTAGTCTTTAGTTTGGGTAGTCTCTGTTGACATTCCATCAAGTCCCAACCTGATTTCTTCTGTTTAACCTACTAATGTTATTTGTTGGGTTCTTTTTAGATATTTGTTGAATACCCTTTTGATTATTAAATAATCGATTTCAGTTCTTCAGTGAAATTTGCCATCTTTCCATTTACTCTTTCCCCAGATTAATTATTGGTGCTCTACTCATTTCTGGCTTATGATGGTGCCAGGAATTGAATCTGGGACCTCAGAGCCTCACACATGAAAGTTGTTTTGATTATGTGTTCTCCCTACACCCCCCCAATATTCAAGAACATATTAATCATGATTTTAATGTTCTTGTTAGCTCCAGTATCTACTCCAATATACATCATATTTAAATTTGTTTTGTGTCTTGATACTAGATCATATGATGATGTTTCTTACTCCAGTTATCTTATTTAATTATAGAGTATTCATTTTTTTGCCACCAGCATTATCACTAGGGCTTGGTGCTTGCAGGACTCCACTGGATCTGGCAACCATTTTTTTTTTTTTTTTCCTTTCCCAACTCTAGATAGAGGGTGGGAGATAGCATAGCACTACTGCACATCTCCTAAGCCTTCCCTCTGCAGGCACTCCCATGTGGTGGCCTGGGGCTCGGACCAGGTTCCTTGAACATGTTTGCTCTACTTTGTGAGCCATCTGCTAGCCCCTCTTATTTATTTTTATATTTATTTCCCCTTTTGTTGCCCTTGTTTTTTTTATTGTTGTAGCTATTATTGCTGTTGTTATTGCTGTTGTCATTGTTAGATAGGACAGAGAGAAATGAAGAGAGGAAAGACAGACACCTGCAGACCTGCTTCACAGCTTGTGAAGCAACTCCC
Organism: Erinaceus europaeus; assembly: GCF_950295315.1. NCBI lineage: Eukaryota > Metazoa > Chordata > Mammalia > Eulipotyphla > Erinaceidae > Erinaceus > Erinaceus europaeus. Next base: position 178,359,250 of record NC_080163.1, read on the forward strand.
CTGCAGGAAGTGGGGGGCTCGAACCAGGATCCTAAGGCCAGTCCTTGAGCTTTGTGCCACTTGCGCTTAACCCACTGCACTACCGAGAGAGAGGGGGGTGGGGAGAGAAGAGAGAGAGAGAGGCAGAGAGACAGACACACACGGAGGGAGAGAGGGAGAGGGGTACAAGAGGAGAGGGGGAGAGGGGGAGAGGGAGAGGGAGAGGGAGAGGGAGAGGGAGAGAGAGAGAGAGAGAGAGAGAAACGAACCTGAGCATTACTGTGGTAATATATAGTATATATATATATCATATATATATCATATATCATATATATATCATATATCATAGTATATATCATTCTATCAAATAAATCTTTCTGACCAAGAAGAAAAAAATTGTAGGTACTTATGAAGAAGATATCTCTTCCTGGAAAAGTTTCCCTCTTTTTCTAGCTAGCTGTATATAGTGAAGGTTGGTATTCTGTTAGAACACATGCTTAAGTTTTGTTTCAGTCATGCCATTCTTTCTGTTTCATCTGAAAGACTTGTTTATTAAGTCTTTCTTTGGAGGCTTCTTAACTTTAACTTTCATCGGTATACTGAGCTCCGAGTTTTATGAATTTCAGTTAGTCTTTTGGCCTTTTCAGTCTCTGAATTTGACAAATGTCATAATTTTATGCTTAAGACTTCTCGTGCTTTTAATTTTGTTGCTTCAGCTTTCTCAGACTGCCTAAGGTTTTCCTTGTTTCTGTCTCTCAACATGACTTTCTGCTCAGGGCAAACTGTTAATTCATAACCTCTTCCCTTTGCTTAGAATTGTCTAAGAAAAAAGCAGCTTCAGATTATTAATTACTTCTCCACAACCATTTCCTCTATGAATCATTGCCTTCATTGTTTTGGAAACCTCTAAGAGATGATTTTGTAGTCAATTGACTTTTTTAGTTCTCCAAGGGATTACAGGTTTGTTATATGCTTTTTGTCTCTGTTTGAAGGCATACATCTGGACTTAGTTTTGAAGTTACTTAGGTACTGATAGTGATATTAGCATTGATTTCACTATATGCTATTTTACATAGCTATATAGACTTTATCTTATACATAGTGGGTGGTATGTAAAAATAACCCTCTAATTGTTTAAAAAAAAAAAAGAGCAATTTCAAAGGTGGTAGTAGTTTGACTTAGAAGTTACTGGTGCGGGCTATTTTTTCCCATTCCCTTTTTATTTATTTATTTATTTTTAATTTTTTACCAGAGCACTGCACAGCTCTGGTTTATGGTGGTGGAGGGGATTGAACCTGGGACTTTGGAGCCTCAGGCGTGAGAGTCTCTTTGCATAACCATTATGCTATCTACCCCTGCCCTTTCCTATTCCATTTTCTTTCTCTAGTGAATTGTTTGCTTTGAGATTATCATTTTGAGTGTGTGGCATGTTTGCTGTAATGTTTTCAGTCAGTTTTAACCATGAAATACTTAGAATTCTAAAAAGATTATTACTATAGAAGTTAGAAGGAATTTCTGTGTGTGTCTTTGTGTTTTCTTGTGCATTTATATCTGCAGATACTTTATAGACTGTTGTTAGTTCATGCAAATCCCATTGTGTGTTCCAGAATCTATAATCACCCCATTTTGAATTATATCTAGAACAAATTTGATTGACCTAGTTAGTACCAGGTATCACTCTTCCATTCACCGTGGCTGCGAATGGAGAAATGGAATCCTCTGTCCTATGTAGGAGGGCAGGGTTCCTAGGGTAAGATACGGGAATGAAGAGGATGTAGTTGATATTTGTAGTGAAAATGTGGACATGTAAAGCTCAATTCAAGCATTTAGTTCACATTCAGAAGTACCTGTCATAATTTCTGTAGTCCAGAAATCTAAGAAGCATTGAAAACAAAGTTACTCCTAAATTTATGACATACTCACCTGTTGACAAAACTAATTGGAATTGACTTGAGTGAGGTACTTATTCCACTTAAATTTTAATATTCAGATGCTTTGTTGTAAGTATCTTTGATAAAGGGCTAGTATTGTCCTGGGAGTTCTGTAATACTGTATCACCTCACTATTTTATGAAAAGTTATAAATTGAGAAACACATTTACACTCATCAGGTTTTTGACTGCTTAATTATAGACCTATACTTCTTTTTAAAAATATTTCTTTATTCCCTTTTGTTGCCCTTGTTGTTTTATTGTTGTAGTTATTGGTGTTATTGATGTTGGATAGGACAGAGAGAAATGGAGAGAGGAGGGGAAGACAAAGAGGGGGAGAGAAAGACAGAACCTGCAGACCTGCTTCACCGCCTGTGAAGCGACTCCCCTGCAGGTGGGGAGCCGGGGGCTCGAACCGGGATCCTTATGCCGATCTTTGTGCTTTGCACCACCTGCGCTTAACCCGCTGTGCTACCGCCCGGCTCCCCTATCTATACTTCTTTTAAAAGGATTCATAGCATGCTTATTGTATGGGAAGTGAAAATCTTAGGGGGTACATCTTAGAGGGGGAGAGAAAGATAGATACCTGCAGACCTGTTTCATTGCCTGTGGACTGACTCCCCTGCAGGTGGGGAGCCAAGGGCCCGAACCGAGATCCTTATGCTGGTCCTTGCGCTTTGTGCCATGTGCGCTTAACCCGCTGCGCTACCACCCGACTCCCCAACAAGCTTATTTTCTTAATATGCCAACAAAAAATAATAATTAACAGTAATACTAAGACTGCTACTGGAAATTAACTACAATTAGACATAATCCCTAGTTAAAATATCTAGTGTTCTCATTCTGAAAAACATGGTCAGGACAGCATCAGAACCATCATCTAAATTGTTAATTTTATGCTTACCCAGTTTTATTCTACATAGGTATCTGTTTCTGAGATTATTTAAATTAGATGCCCAGGAAATTCTAATTATACTGGCAAAATCCAGTGAGGTATGCACCATGTCTACTTTACCCACTGATACTTTATCCTTTTTAGATCAGCTGTTTTGAAATCCAAAATCATAAGATCTGTGTTGAAGATAGTCTAGCAAGAGAAGCAAACCATATAAATTTACAGTTAAAATTAGTCCAACCTTGAGATTGCCATTTTATACCTTAACTCATACAGGAAGAATCTAAAATTACAGTATAGTGAAAAAGTGAAACTTTTTTTTCTGAGAGAAGTATCATTTGATACTTGTGTACACTTAACCTTTTAGGCTTGCTATTCCATTCTATTTTCAATGTGGCTCTGTATTTAATAAGGAAAACTCATAGCTTGATGCCCCCTTGTGGTCTTTTACAAAAATAAATAGCATAAATAGAAATAACTAATGGCTATCATAATCTGTGTTAAATCATGCCTTTATAGAATAATTTTAAGAAAATGTCTTAGAACGTCTTTAAGAAAAATAATAGTTACGTTTTGTGTTCTATGTGCTTTAAATTTATCAAATGTTGCTTTGGCCTTAGTGATAGAATGTACATATATGTTAGTTGAACACTAAAGAAAAATAGGTTGATGGCTTATCTTTGTCACATTGGGCATGTAATCTAAATTGGCCTTAAAATAATGATGAGATGATGAGCTTTTCTATTTATTCTAGGCCTCAGTCTGTCTTTCTCTCTCTATCTCTATATCTCTGGCATCAGCCTGATGACTAAGATGTGGAGTGCAAGCTGTATGTATGATTCTGACAGTTCGATTCTCAGAACTTTGTAGAAAGAAAAGGTGGTGTAGCTGTGCTGTGCTGTCTGTTGCAACAAAACAAATTATAAAATGATGATGACATAGAAGGATTTAACACTTAACCTGGGAGGTAACAGTGGATAAGGCATTGACTTCTCAGTCAATTACTCAATCCTGAGTTGCTTGATCTCTTGCCTCCCTTGTGCCAGAGTAATGTTTTGGGTTCTCTCTTTTTCTTTTTAATATTTTAATATTTTTAATATTTATTTTCCCTTTTTTATCCTTGTTTTTTTATGGTTGTAGTTATTATTTTTTGTTATTGATGTCATTGTTGTTGGATAGGACAGAGAGTAATGGAGAGAGGAGGGGGAGACAGACACCTGCAAACCTGCTTCACCGTCTGTGAAACAACTCTTCTGCAGGTGGGGAGCTGGTGGCTCGAACTGGGATCCTTATGCCGGTCCTTGAACTTTGTGCCATGTGCCCGTAACCCACTGCGCAACCTCCCAATTCCCTGGTTCTCTCTCTTTTCATTAATAAATAAATAACATACAATTAAAGTTTATTTGTATCTCTTTGAATCTAGTTAATTAAAACTTTTTTTTTTTTTTTTTTAGTCTCCAGGGTTATGGCTGGGGCTGGGTGCCTGTACTATATGAATCCACTGCTCCTGGAGGCCATTTTTTTCCCTTTTTGCTGCCCTTGTTGTTTATTGTTGTTGTTATTGTTGTTACTGTTGTTTTTGCTGTTGTTGTTGCATAGGACAGAGAGAAATCTAGAGAGGAGGGGAAGACAGAGAGAGGGATAGAAAAATAGACACCTGCAGACCTGCGAAGCGACCACCCCCCCCCCCCGCCCCCCGCTGGTGGGTAGACGGGGGCTGGAACCGGATCCTTAAGCCTGTCCTTGCGCTGTGCCGCCATGTGCGCTTAACCCGCTACCCGGCCCCCAGGTAATAATTTTTAACAAAGCACTGCTCATCTCTGGTTTATGGTGGTGCGGGGGATAGAACCTAGGACCTTGGAGCCTCAGCCATGGGTTTTTTTTTTTTTTTTTCCTTCAGGGTTAGAGCTGGGGCTTGGTGTAGGCACTACGAATCCACTACTCCTTCTCCTGGTGGCCATTTTTCCCTATTTTATTGGATAGGACAGAAAGGAATTGAAAGAGGAGGGGGAAATTGGGAGAGAGAATGAGACACACCCCTATACACCTGCTTCACCATTTGTGAAGTGTCCCCCTGCAGGTGGGAAGCCAGGGGCTCAAATCCAGATACTCCTGCGGATCCTTACACTTAGTACTATGCACCACCACCCAGCCCAAACCATGGGAATAATTTTGCATAACCATCATACTATCTCTACTGCCTTAAATAACACATTTTTATTTTTATTTTATTTTTTATATTTATTTATTTATTTATTTTCCCTTTTGTTGCCCTTGTTGTTTTATTGTTGCAGTTATTGTTATTGATGTCGTCGTTCTGGATAGGACAGAGAGAAATGGAGAGAGGAGGGGAAGACAGAGAGGAGGAGAGAAAGACAGACACCTGCAGACCTACTTCACCGCCTGTGAAGCAACTCCCCTGCAGGTGGGGAGCCGGGGGCTCGAACTGGGATCCTTAGGCTGGTCCTTGCGCTTTGCGCCACGTGTGCTTAACCCGCTGTGCTATAGCCCGACTCCCATAACACATTTTTAAAAAAGAATTTGATTCACACACAGCTTGGGAAAGTTGTTTATACTTTTGTAGTCACTTAACTGAGAGGGTTAGGAGCTTTGTGAGGCATTGTAAGAAGTATGGATTTATATTAGTGAACTGGTGATATTTAGCTTATTTGCTTTTACTGACATTATTGGCAAGGTTTTGTACATATGAGAGCGTGGGTTTATGGAGGAAGTGGAGGGAAAGTAGCAAGAATAGTTTCAAGAGAGTACAGGTGTAAATAGCTGCTTTTCTTCATTTACCCAAAGCTGCATTATGATTGGAATCAGCTTAACAGGGAATATAGACTTTTACATTTTTGGTTTTATTTATTGTAGAGAAATTTATTTAAACCACCCTCTACACTCTCTCTCTCTCTCCAACTCTAAAGTTATGTCAGGGATTGAACTCGAGTCCTTATGCTTACAGGTGATCTGCTCTGTTACTGAGCAGATCTCTTGCTACTAACCCCGACTTTAATACTGATCTTATCTCTTATAGTTTTGGCAGTTGTGCACTATTCATCTCAAAACATAGATTCCTCTCTTTAAAAAAAAGTGTAAAAAATTGTTAGCTGTTAAATTTTCATTACATATAGTCTTGGCATAAATCACTATTGGTATTACTACTCTTAAAGTAATATTAGTCTTAAAGTATGTGTTTGTAACTACTGGGTTGATGGTAATGGCTCAATGACAGACTATATTTTAGAGGGAGTCAGGCACAGAGGGCTAAGTGCAGGTGGTGCAAAGTGCAAGGACTGGCATAAGGATCCCGGTGTGAGCCCCCAGGGTAGGTGCTTCACAAGTGGTGAAGCAGGTCCGCAGGCGTCTTATCTTTCTCTACCCCCCTCTGTCTTCCCCTCCTCTCTCCATTTCTCTCTGTCCTATCCAACAACAACGGCATCAATAACAGCAACAATAAAAGAACAAAATGGCCAACAAAAAAAAGAACAAAATGGCCAACAAAAAGGGAAAATACATATTTTTAAAAATCTTAAAAAAATATTTTAGAAGGTGATAATTTCTTTATGGTGGGCTTAGTGCTGTGCTTAGATACATGCAAAATTTATAAAATTTTGGCTGTGTGACTGTATTAAATAATTTATTAGGTGGTTTTTATTATAAGTACAATAGTTATTATTTACATAGAGACAGAGGAAGAAAGGTAAAGAGACAGAAACTTCCTTCAGTGTGATGGGCCGGGCTAGAACCTGGGTCACACACCTGGCACAGCAACACACTATCCACAAGAGCTGTTTTACCAGCCCACAAAGTCACTTGTTTTAATAGTTGAAGTCTATTAATCAGTTCTTTTTTTTATAAAAAGGGAACAACCTTTTTCTTTAGGAGTGGTAATTGCATATTTTGGCAGTTACTTAAAAGCTACTGTGCTGTCTTTATAACCTTTTTTGTTTGAAAAAAGTATTTGTGAAGGGCAGCATAGTAGCAGTATTTTTTTGTTGGTTTGCTTTGCTTTTCATTTTTATTTTTGTTTTCTCTTTTATTTATTTAAAACTTAAATCAGTCTGAGTCACTTTTTAGAGAAAATAAAAATGTCTGGACTAACTAATTTAGCCTTGTGAGATGGTGCAGTGGATGGAATTGAGTTTGATTCCCAGCAGTGCATGTGCCAGAATGATGCCTCTGTCTGTCTCCCCACCCTTATCAATCAGAGAAACAAAAACAGCAGAGGAGTTCAGTGGTGGTACACTGGGTAAAGACCCATAGCTCTGGCTTATGGGTCTTGGGAGCCCCAGGCATGGACTCTCTTTACATAACTATTATGCTGTTTCCTCTGCTGTGTGTGTATTTAGACAGAGACTGAGAGAACTTAAGAGGGAGCTAGAGAGGAGGAGTGGAGAGACAACTGCACCACTGCTTCACCATAATGTGAAACTTACTACCTACAGGTGGGGACCAGGGACTTGACCCTAGATCCTAGCACATGATAATATGTGTCCTCAACCAGGTGTACCACCACCTGGCCTATCCAACAACAGGCCTATCCTTCTGTGCATTTAAAAAAAAAAATTTTGTAATTTGCTCCCCTCCTTTTGTTGCCATTGTTGTTTTATTGTTGTTGTAGTTATTACTGTTGTTATTGATGTAGTCATTGTTCGTTAGGACAGAGAGAAATGGAGAGAGGAGGAGAAGACAGAGAGGGGGAGAGAAAGATAGATACCTGCAGACCTGCTTCACCGCCTGTGAAGAGGCTCCCCTGCAGGTGGGGAGCCAGGGGTTCCAACCTGGATCCTTATACTGGTCCTTGAGCTTTGCCTGCTGCGTTACCACCTGACCCCCCAACCCCTAACCCCGAGCATTTTTCTATCTGCTAATTTCATCTTTTCTTTGGTCTTCAGGTATTTAGTTTCCATTTAGATAGTTGTGAGCTGAAGTCTCTATCAACCCTGTAAATAACTAGTGAGAGATGAATTTCAATTTATTAGTTATTTACAAGATTATAAAATCACAGGGTATAGCTCACAGAAGTTTTATACTCCATCACCACCATGATACCACCATGATTCTTACAAAGTCTTAGAGACAGTTTCATCACTGTTTTTTTTTAATTCACATCTTTCAGTTGCCTTTATTGCACAGAGACAGTATACTTTAGAGAGTATTTATTTAGGGATAAGGAGATAGCATAATGATTATGGAAAGGACTTGTGCCTGCGGCTCTGAGGTTCCAGGTTCAATCCTCTGCAAAAACCATAAGCTAAAACTGAGCAATGCTCCGGTCTCTCCCCATGTCTCTTTCATTAAAATAAATAATAATAATAATAATACTTAGTCCAAACCCCACATTTAAAAAAGACTTATTTTGATATATGTGATGCCAGGGGTGAAACCTGGGGCCTCAAGCAAGTCCCGTGTGCTATTGCTGTGCTATATTCCCAGTAGTAGTATTTTGACAGTACGTTTTCCCCTGTAAATTAGGAAAGGAATTTTTGTTGTTATATCACTGAATATCTGTTCTTGGGGAGACTGTTTTAGGGAATGAAAGGGCTAAGGGGTGGAGGAGAGTTAGCTAGAACCAAGTGGAGAGTAGACCTTGGGGCTGATGGCAAGAGCACGTGTCATTTTAACAGAGACTTGTTTTTTAAATATAAAAAGCATATGTGCCAAATCTACATATTTACTAATTAAAAAGGCTTCCTGGAAACATTAAGTAAACTATCTTTTATAACCTTTAACATTGTCACTAATGGATATTGCATAGAAAATTTCATCGAAGGTCCTTTAAATAATGTAAATGATTATGAATATGTAACTAGTTAATATGCAGCTATGAAAGGATTATCATGTAGAGGTTAATGAACATTCTGCTCTTTTGGTTTGCAGGGCTTTTCTTTTTGTGCTTTTAGCTCACTTCATGCTTGGAAACACATGCACTGGGATTGGAAAGCATCCTGACTATTTTTGGGTCTCATCTTTTAATGTGGTTGTTAAATAGGAACTTTTATAAAAAAGATTTCATGAAGATTTTTTTTAACTTTTCAGTTTATATTTCATTCTGTTTGTCTATTTCATAATGACTGCCAAACCAGAAACAGTGAAATGGATTGATGTAGTTTTAGTTTGGCTCTTCCAGATGTAAAGTCAGTATTCTATTATGTATTACCACTGTTATTAAGTGTTGCTATGTGATTGATACTTACTGAGAGATCTTCATTCTAAAATGGACTTTTTATGCTGAGTTAATAATGTGTAGTATGGTTGGGTATCTGATTACAGCATGTATTTTGGTACAGGATTGCTGCCTTAGTATTTAAAATGTCCCAAAGGAGGACATTTATTTCAGGAATTAAATGTTATAATAGAGGAATTTAGTGACAGGCCAAAAAATATCTTGTAGTTTTTGGGTGAAATGTTGAGCATATACCAGAAACAATATTGTTATTTAGAGCAGTGAGCAATAATGTGTTTCGAACCAGATAAAACTGCTTTTTAAATAGTCTTTCTTACATGGCTTTGTAATAGGCACTTGGCTTTTATCCCTTAGTTTCTCTGTCTCTAAAATGGTGCTACAATATTTATATTATTTAAAATTTTATTAATGAAGAACTTAAAAGCATTATTAGTAATACTTGAAAAGTTATATTTTAAATTGTCACTTCTTTCCCTCCCCTTATGGTTAGCATTTTTTAATGAGCATTTTGCAATTCAACTGCTCTATCTCTAAGGAAAACACATAACTTTTGTGTTAAATTTCATTGCCCCAGTATTATAAGCACAATTTAAACTATGAAGTGCTTAACTTTTTTTTTTTTCATAATTCATTGGAGGGAACAAATGGACTGTTCAGAGCATCTCTTTATCTGGAGTATTTACTCTTGAAAATGTAGTAGAAAAATATCACTGAATTTGTTTTTGATGCATCAGTATAAAAATTACAGGTGAAAACATTTGGAGATATACTGACAAAGTAAAATATTTTCACTACTGTCATTTTTCCCCCTTACTGATAAAATGTGGATGTTGCTTGGTTCTTTGTTATTTATAATATCTGCGTATTTTATAAAATGTGTAACACTGAAAACAGGTCTGTAGATTTTATAAAATGCTAGTTATCTTGTATCATATGTCACCTAATAGTTATGAAGCAGGTTTGTGCCAAAGTATGAACTGGAAAGCTGTAATTTGTTCTGCAGTTATCAGCCTGCACTAGAGGGTTTTGATAAAGTATGCTGCTTAAAAACTAACATTCACATCTCTGCATTTGACATATAAAAATGTATCCCGAGTTGCTATTAAATCTGTAAAGTCAGTGTTCTAGTTTGCTGATAAACTGATTTTGTGGCCTTGTTCATAGCCCTGTTTTTTCATGAGTAGTTATCTGTTTTTATGACAGGTGGTCACTAACTGCCAAGAGAAAATCCAGCACTGGTGAGTAAAAAGATGGTTTTATTACATTATTGCAGTACTGATAGGGTCATCTATATATATTTACATACAGTATATGTGTGTGTATATATATATATATATATATATATATATATATATTTCCTTCTAGAACTTGAAAAATTCCATTTATTTTTCCCCTGGCTTATTAAATTAATAGTGATTTATAAGATCATAAGTTATTAAGAGTATAGTTTCACACCATTTCCACCACCCAGGGACTGTTCCCCATTCTATCTCCATACGCTGAATCTATACAGTATACTATTTTAATGGAAGTGGAAGTTGAATTCTTATAGTAATCTTTGTTTTGTATGCTTTTGATATTAATTTTTTACTTTTCATTGTTTACTATGTTACTTGTTACCTGATTTCCTGGAGTTATGCCACCATTTGTGTTTACTCTAATTTTCTTAATTTTCCTTTTTTTTTTTTAAGTTAAAATATCATTTTGGAGTGAAGGCTGATATATTTTTGAACACGACTAATCTCAACTATATTTTGAGAATGTTTCTTATATTTCTAATAGAATAATAATTTAATCAGTTGTTTTAAAATAATGTTAGAAATAAGTACAGATGTATTTTCCTGAAGGCTTGAAAAAATGTAATTAATTGTCTCAGAGCTTGCTTTATAGACCGCATTTTCCCCCCAGAATACAAAGAGAGAAAAATGCATATATATTTTAATGTGCTAATCTGTGGTTAATAGGACAGTGCTTGGTAAACAACACATGCATTCTGAGGAAAATGCTCATTTTAATGGTGAATAAAATCTTATATTATGAATTATCATGAAGTATAGCTGTTGATCTTACAGATAGCAAATTATAATATATCCATGCTGTGTTTACGAAGAGTTCACTGAGAGAACAACAGGAGCTGTCTTGATTATTGTCTGCAGGGTTATTTCAAAATCATGGTAACTGCCCCTTTAGTGGAGAGATTAAACCTTTGGTTATACACCATCGAGCATATAATATTTTAAATTTATTTTTAGAGGCTTTTTCTTCATGCCTGAGAGATCTCCAAGGAAATAATTTATAGTTAGTGTATATCAAATGTGGGTTTTTGGTTTTTTTTTTTTTTGTAAGTTTAAATGCACATAGGCTGCAAGCAGGGTATAAGAGTGAAAATCAGTGCAATCTCTACATAATCATCTTATTAAATTCTGGCTATTGCATAAAATAATCTAAAGCTAATAATATCCACTTCATAAATAAAAATTCAGGGACATCATTAATTTTCAGTAAATGAAGTAGTTGCCTCCATTGGTGGTATAAGTCTGTCAACATTTCCATAATGTACCATTCACTTTTCATTGTATACTTTCTTTTATATGTTTTGTGTTCAGAAATGTAATTCCTTGGCCAAAGAATTAACCATCTCTGCCCTCATTCACACTCCCTGCCCCCCCCCCCACAAACACACACACTTCCCTTCACCCCCCCATTTGACCAAAGCAACTCATTTCCAAAACAGTTCTTGGGAACTTTTATTACTAATGTGGACTTTTATCAGTAAGGAATTCAGGACATTAAAAAAGGTAATAGTCACTAAAACCAGAGGATAATTTGCACAAATGTGTCAACAACAGTGTCTGATTTCTTTTCTAAGATTTGTTTCTATTAGATTGATAAGAATTTATCTTTTTTTAATTCACAGCACCCCTACATTACAGTTAATAAGTCTTGGAGTAAATGAAAGCCAAGTATATAATGATTTTATATTGCAATTTAGTTTACACATAGCAGTGTTAGAGTGCGTTGAACATTGACAGGGTAGTTCTTGTGACTCTCAGTCTCAATTTTCAGTTTTCTAAAGTTTTCCAAACTGTGTAAGCTTATTTACCTATATGTATTTTCAGATAATAATTACATTATTTATATGTTAAAAATTTTAAATAGTTTTCCAGTTAAATTTTGCTTTTTATCTATGTGTAATTTCTAATATGGTTCAGGAAACAGACTTGTGTTTGTTTTTTAATGAGGATCAGATATTGTTAGCATCTAAATGGCCAGCAAACTTACCAATTTATTATATTCAGAAATTGAAACCAAATTGTCTTCATTCCTCTGAAAGCCAGGAAATTGCTGTTTGGGAGCATTGTGAATTTTTTGCGATATTTTTATTCTTTTAATTCCACAAACAATGAATGAGTCCTACCATATGCCAGTATTATGCTCCTATTTGGAACTGAAAGACCCTGTCATGGAGGAATTCACAGTCAGACACTATACAGAGAAATCACAGTAATTTTGTGCTATTTGCAGAGATAACGAAACAAGAGGGACTGAAGCCATTCTTTAAGAGTGTTTCACACACTCCTTTTAAATGCATATTGCTTTTCATCCTTTAACCCTTAGCATTCTTGACTAAAATACAGTCCTTATATAGCTGAGCTCTCTTTTGTGGATATATAACACCATAATAAGGAAGAACAAAATAAATGATTGAAAAGTGTATTCTTTTTAAAAATTTTTAAATAATTTTTAAAAAATATTTATTTTATTTATTTATTCCCTTTGTTGCCCTTGTTGTTTTATTGTTGTAGTTATTATTGTTGTCATTGTTGGATAGGACAGAGAGAAATGGAGAGAGGAGAGGAAGACAGAGAGGAGAGAAAGATAGACACCTGCAGACCTGCTTCACCGCCTGTGAAGCGACTCCCCTGCAGGTGGGGAGCCGGGGTTCGAACCGGGATCCTTATGCCAGTCCTTGTGCTTTGCGCCACCTGCGCTTAACCCACTGTGCTACAGCCCGACTCCTGAAAAGTGTATTCTTAAATAATGTTGAACAATTTAAAATATTTAAGGAAAAGCAGTTAATATAGGAAATATCTTAATCTTTGAAAATACTTAGAGAATGTTAACATAGTATAGAAAGTAAAAGTATTTATAGAAAAGTGTGAGTAAAATTTACTAGAAGCAACTGAACCTGCCTCCAAAATCTTACACAAAATTCGAATCACAGAATTTTGGCAAACTAAATATATTTATAGCATTACTATAATAGAACAATTGAACCTAAGAGTTGAGAATTTGTATAACATTTTAGAGCTAAAACTGGTTTTTGTTTTTGTGAAGTTTTAAGTGCAACCCTTTCTCTCCTAGTAATCCTTTTCTTAATTCAGGAAACAAGGTATTAGAAAACCCACACACTATTTTCTCATTAAAATATGAATGTGTTTTCTACAGTTTGATCCACTAGGGGCTGTTTATTCTGTTTGTAGACTATATATATTTTTTACCTTTTTAATTCTTTGCTAAAGAGAATGGGGTTTGGAGCCACAGACCTACATTTGAATCATTTTATTTATCAACTTGTAAACTTGAGTGAATTACTAAGATTCTCTGTTTTCTTCTTGTAAAGTGATGATGATGATACTTAACTTAAAGATCAAGTGGGATAATGTCTATAGAACACTCAGACTGTTGCTCAATAAATATTAATAGTAACTCTGATCTTTAAAAAAAAAACCAACTAATTGTTAGATGAATAAAGAATAAGCCTGCTAGAAAATGGTTATGCAAAAAAACTTTCTTGCCTGAGGCACTAAAGGTCCCAAGTTCAGTCCCCAGCACCACTATAAGAACCGAGCAGTGCTCTGCTTAAAAAAAGAAAGAAAGAAAAGCCTAAAACCCCACAAAAGCTCTGCAAATATTCCTGATTTTATTGTATTCATACACATATATAATTCTAATATTATTATGAGAGAAAGCACAGCTCAACTCTGGTGTATGTGGTACAGGGGTATCACATTTGGGGTCTCAGACATACAAGCACTGTGTTCTATGATTGGAACTTCCTATCACCATTATCTTCTAATCATGATGGAGTAATGACTTTTGAGCATTATTATCGAAACATTACATCAAAGAGCCCGATCTCTGCTTGCATATTATTTCACTGTTCCCAGATTGCTTTTTTATTCAGACAGAGGGAGAGGGAGATAACATAGTACTAGAGTTTCCCCTAGTGGCACTTGGGAACTCCTATGTAGTGTCAGGGTTCAAAGCTGGGCCGTACTCATGAAAGACGCCTACCATAACTGGTAAACTCTTTCCAGCTATACTAATGTTTTAAATAACTTTATTATGAAGAGTTTAAAAAAATTGGCAGTAAATCCACATGTACCCGTCAGCTTTAATAATTACCAGCTCATGGCTTCATTTAAGTAACACATGCTACCCTGTATCCTCACCTCCATGTATTTGGGAGTGAATCTGAAGCATATGTTAAGTGGGAGAATATATTATTTAGATATACACACACTCACTTACTTTTTAAAAAATTTTATTTGTAAAATGGAAATAATTGACAAGACTATAGGATATAGGGGTACAATTCCACACAATTCCCACCACCAGAATGCTGGATCCCTTCCCCTCCCCTGATAGCTTTCCTATTTATCCTCTGGGAGTATGGACCCAGTATCATTATGAGGTGCAGAAGGGGGTAGGTCTGGCTTTTAGATTTGCTTCCCCACTGAACATGGGCATTGGCAGGTCAATCCATACTCCCAGCCTGTCTCTCTCTTTCCCTAGTGGGGCAGGGCTTTGGGGAGATGGGGCTCCAGGACACATTGGTGGGGTCATCTGCCCAGGGACGTCTGGTTGGCATCATGGTAGCATCTAGAACCTGCTGGCTGAAAAAGGGTTAAGATATAAAGCAGAATAAATTGTTGGCTAACACTTAATTTTAAGTATTTAATTTAGGTGATTTATTTGTATGACCCAGAGTTAAAAAGTACAAAATGGTATAAATTGTGTGTTGCTTACTTTTTGGAATATCCTTGTTCCTGAATTCTCAGTTTTTTTTTTTTGCAAAACTTTTGAGTATTTGTTTGCATAAGGGGTATAAGTGTGTGTATATTTATATATATTATGCTTCCACCCTTTACACACCCTATAGACAGAAATGAAATCTGACTATTCGATGTTCATTTAATTTTATATCTTGAGGGTTGTTCTGAATCATTAATTAACTAATTTGTTATTTATTTCACTTAAACTTTATTATGTGTCAGAATGTCATTTTTCAGTTATCAAATTAGATTTTACTAATTAAAAAATGTAACAACTAGACATCAATAACAACAACAACAACAAAACAAGGGCAACAAAAACAAAAGTTGCCTGGAAGTCGTGGAGTCATGTATGCATGAGGCCCCCTGGAATCACAATATAAACGACAATTTTTTAGGGGGAAGGGGGAAAGACAGTGACCAGGAGATGGCACATTAAATGAAGGGCTGGACCTTCAAGCATGAAGATCCAAGTTCAATCCCTGTTTTCCCATGTTCCAAAGTGATGCTTGAGTTTTCGTTATCTTAGTCTTTCTCATAAATAAAAAAATTTAAATAAAATATTTAAGAATATAGTGTCCCTCTCATATTCCTTTTATCTTTTTAAAACATGATATTATGGAAATCTCCAAACATACAATAATTTAGGTGAACTTTGATCAGATGCCTATTTTTACATTTTTTTAATGATACATTTCAGAATCAGTTGTGTGCAGGTCAGTATACATCATTTGTAGATAATTGTGTATTTGTACCATTTAGCCTGTTCTCATACTTAACTATTCTCCGTAAAAATTCTGTTTTCCCTTACGATATGTCCTGATCTTCATCCATAAGTTTCAGGTTACTATGTAGTTATATAATGTCCATCACCACTTCTTTTTAAAACAAGTGCTTCTCAAAAAGACATGTAACACATAATTAGCAAGATTCAAAAGATTTTATAAAGTCCCTGTATCAATGCTTTGGTTCTTTTTTATAAGGAACATTGTATGACAATATCTAAAATTAAGTAAAAGGAAATAGCTTTGGAAGTCACCTTGTGTCTGCATTTTATTTCTGGTAAAGTAATCATTCTAAGCAATTGCTTCTTAACACAACTACAATTGCAACTTGACTACAATTTTAATTGGACTACAGTGCTCAAAAGTTAATTCTGTGTTTCTAAGTAGTAAAATAGAAATGTATGGGGGGGGGCCAGGCGGTGGCACACTTGGTTAAGCGCGCACATTACAGTGCTCAAGGATCCAGGTTCAAGCCCCTGTTCCCCACCTGCAGGGGGAAAGCTTCACGAGTGGAGAAGCAGGGCTGCAGGTGTCTGTCTCTATACAACAATAAAGTAAATAAACAAAACATTTAAAAAAGATAGAAACATATGGAAAGACATATGGTTGACCCAGGTTCAACCTGGCTCCACACTGCACTGGTGCACCATAGAGAGTGAACTGGTGATGTGGAGCCTCTCCTTTCTTCTTCTCCCTATCTCCCAGCACTAGCAGACAAACAAATGAACAGTTTGTGCCTTTCATGCCTGAGGCCCCAGAGTTCCTAGGCTCAAACCTCTGCACAACCTTACACCAGAGCTTAAGGTGTCCTTCTCCCTCTTCCTCTCTTGCTCCCCTCCTTTTTCCCTCCTCATATAAAATAAATATATAAAGAAGAGACTATTAATAGGGGGGTTGGTGGTGGCACACCTGGTTGAACATATAGTTTACAATGTTCAAGGCCCCTGCCTGCACCTGCAGGGGGAAACCTTCACAAGTGGTTAAGCAGTGCTGCAAATGTCTCTCTCCCTCTGTCTTCCCTCTTCCTCTCAATTTCTGGCTGTTTCTGTCCAATAAATAAATAAATAAATAAATAAATAAATAAATAAATATAATTTAAAAAATTAAAAAAGAAAAGAAAATACACACTCAAACTTTGGTGCCAGTGAAGACTGCTTTCTGTAACTTCTGCTGGCATTAGTTCTTAGAACTAGGAAAATGTTGATAAGTAACAAATACTACGTGAACATTTTCAGACAGAGAGGGATGGAGAAAGATAGACACTTGCAGACTTGCTTCACTGCCTTTGAAGCGACTCCCCGGCAGGTGGGGAGCCGGTAGCTCAAACTGGGATCTTTACGCCGGGGTGCGCTTAACCTGCTGCGCTACCGCCCAACTCCCTCTTTTTAATTTTTATTTATGAAAAAGAAACACTGACAAAAACCATAGGATAAGAGGGGTGCAACCCCACACAATTCCCACCACCAGGACTCAGTATCCCATCCCCTCCCCTGATAACTTTCCTATTCTTTAACCCTCTGAGAGTACTGACCCAGGGTCATTATGGGATGCAGAAGGTGAAAAGTCTGGCTTCTGTAATTGCTTCCCTGCTGAACATGGGCGTTGGCAGGTCGATCCATACTCCTAGCCTGTCTCTCTTTCCTTAGTGGGGTGGGGCTCTGGGGAAGTGGCGTTCCAGGACACACTGGTGGACCCATCTGCCCAGGGAAGTCCAGTTGGCATCTGAACCTGGTGGTTGAAAGAAGAGTTAAACCAAACAAATTGTTGGGTAATCATGAACCTAAAGGCTGGAATATTGCAGATGAAGATTTGGGGGTCTCTGTTTTGTAGATAATAGGCACACTTTAGGTATTCTCCAAAGGGCCCATGACTATACTAGTTTTTTTTTTTTTTTTCCCTGAGCCTGACATCTGATATGTAGGTGGATCCATGTTATTGTCTGGGGCGATGCTTGAAAAAGGACCAGAACGCTGGATCAGAGCAGAGACTAGCTCCCAAATATGGGAAAGGTGTATAAATATTGTTGACTGTAAACCCCATCGATTTGATCTGATCTGGGTGGGGCCCATATTCAGCTTAGGAGCTTTTGATATAAGCATTCTAAAGTAAAATTGAAATTTAAAGAATTACTTCTACCTTATTTCTTCTAACCATTGGTTGGTTAATTGTCATATTAAAATGTTAGTATGGGGAGTTGGGCAGTAGTGCAGCGGGTTAAGCGCTAAGCCCAAGGACTGGACTAAGGATCCGAGCCTCTGGCTCCCCACCTGCAGGGAAATCGCTTCACAGGTGGTGAAGCAGGTGTGCAGGTGAATTTCTCTCCCCCTCTCTGTCTTCCCCTCCTCCCTCCATTTCTCTCTGTCCTATCCAATGATGACAACAGTAACAACAATAACAATAACTACAAAAACAATAAAAAACAACAAGGGCAACAAAAGGGAAAATATTTATATGTAATGTTAGTATGAATAACTGAAGGATTGATGTGCCCGTGTTTTTCAGCCTAAAATTTTCTGATGATTGAATCACCTCATTAGTTTCATATTCATGATTCTACCTCTCAGCCAGTATTATTCACTCAGAAGACTTATTAAATCTCTTCCTTCATCTAGCATTTACCAGTTTTCCCTAAGACCATCATTCACTGTCTCTCTCAGTATCTGGATTTTTTTAGTTGAAATGACTGTTCAGGAATTAATAATCTTCAGGATGTGAGTGTTGTACTTTTAAAGTCAAAACCTCAGTTAAACTTAAACTTAGCACTTGGGCTGGCGTAGATAGCATAATGGCTATGCAGAGATTCTCATTCTTGAGGCTCCAAGGTCCCAGGTTCAATCCCCTGCACCACCATAAATCAGAGCAGAGCAGAGCAGAGCAGAGCAGAGCAGAGCAGAGCAGAGCAGAGTAATGCTCTGGTAAAAAAAGAAAAGAAAAAAATTAGCATTTAAATTGAAGAATATATTAATCATTTGATAAAATAAGATTTTGGATTAGCCTGTTATATGATACTTAGCTTACTTGAAGAATTGTTAAACTTGTATATTCATTCTTTTTTGTGTGTATGTCAACAGGAAGAAGGTAGATAATGACTATGATGCCCTGCAAGAAAGACTCAGTACTTTGCCTGATAAGTTGTCTTATAATATCATGGTATGTTTGATGTGTTTCTTTTAAGAAGTATTTTACAAGTATTTACAAGAAGCTGCTTCTTATAAAATTATTAACTATGTAAGGAAAAGTGTATATGTTTGTATAAGCAAATTGTCAAACTGGACTGTATAAAAAGTAGTTCTACTGTAGCAAGGGAGGCTTGTTTTACTTATTATAGTAATAGTTGGTGTTTTCCCTTTTTTACATTTTTATTTATTTATTTTTAATTTCTTTATTGGGGCATTAATGTTACAACCCCCACTAGGTCCTCTGTCATCCTTTTTGGACCTGTACTCTTCCCCCCGACCTACCCAAGAGTCTTTTACTTTGGTGCAATACACCAACTCCAGTTCAGGTTCTACTTGTTTTTCTCTTCTGATTTTGTTTTTCAACTTCTGCTAGATTTTATTAAATTATGACATTATACTGACAAATGACATAAATGTTAGCACAAAATTTGACATTTTTGGTATGCAGATCTGTACTAGGAAACTGTAATTATAACAGAAATATGACAGTCATTTCTGTTAGCCAGAGAAGGAATAGTCCAGAATGTTGTGTAATTCACAAATTAAAATGTTGTGACACTGATTTTATATGAAAAGGTGCTTCTAATTTTTGTTTGAATCATCTTCATATCTATATAGCAGTTTGCAAGCTCTGGATAAGGTTTTTTTTAATTTTTATTTTTTATGAAGGCCTTAATTGTACTAACCTAAATATTTTATAAATATATTGTTTTTTATTATACTTGCATCAACTATTTTGCAGAATCATTACAATCCTTCTTTGTTAATTACTGTATTGCAAAAAAAAATGAGAGAGACTTTTGTTGGAAATACTTCTTAGATTTTTGTAATCTAAGGTACCCTTTATTAAACTTCATATTTCATTACTAGTCTGCTTCATTTGTATTTATAAATAAACAAAAGATGTGAACATAAGCCCGAGAGCTATCTCATTGTGTAGATCTTGTCATGTGTGTCAACCAAACATGAACTCTGGCACAAACTGGGGCAGATACTGTGGCACTGGAGGAAGCTATGGTGCATTGGTGTCTTTAAATTAAAAAAAGCCATAAAATGGAGTTGTGTATGCATGAGGTCCCTGCTCCAACCCCTCCACCAAAGTATATACTTTAGAGACAATACTAATTTCTCTAAAAGCTGTTTCAAATATGCAGCTTAAAAAAAAAAAAACATTGATTTATTAACCAGAAACTTTTCTGTGGCTTTCCCTAGTGAAATTTCAATGTATTGTTAAATTTCTTTGCGATCCACATTTCTCTTAGTGTCTAGATACAGAGGACTTTAACAACGTAAGAACTTTTAATGCAACGTGCTTCATAAAATGTACTTTTGGTGTTTTGAAATTTGTGCTTTTCTTTTTTGTACTAGGTACCCCTTGGCCCCTTTGCCTTTATGCCAGGAAAGCTTGTCCATACCAATGAGATCACTGTTTTACTTGGGGACAACTGGTTTGCAAAGTGCTCAGCAAAGCAGGCTGTGGGCTTAGTTGAACACCGGAAAGAACGTATGTACCAATTTAAAATTGTGTTTCTGGGCAGTAGGTAGATAGTATAATGGCTATACTCTCTTGCCTGGGGCTCCAAAGTCCTAGGTTCAGTCCCTGCACTACCATAAGCCAGAGCTGAGCAGTGCTCTGGTAAAAAATAGTAATAAATAAATAGAAAAAATAAAATAAATAAATAGAAAAAATAATAGATAAAATAATAAATAAAAAATAAATAGAAAAAGTAATTTGCTGGTTGACACAACAACTGATAACAATCAGTTCACAACATGCCAAATGGAGTACTATTTACTACGAGTGCCTTTTTTGCCCAGATAATATATGATTCTATTGAATTATTATTATTATTATTTTTGAATAGAGACAGAAATTGAGAAGGGTGGGGGAGGTAGGGAGGGAGACAGAGACACCTATAGCTCTCCTTCACCACTCTTGAAGTTTTCCCACTGCAGGTGGGGACCCGCTCCTTGCTCATAGTAGTGTGTGTGCGTAACCAGGTGCATCACTGTCTGGCCCCCGATCTACTGAATTACAAACAGGAGTTTGAGTAGACCGAACATTTGAGAATATGAGCTGGAGAATGGGACATCTGGGGTGGAAAATAATACCATATTAGCTCAATTAAAAAAATTGTTAAGTGTAAAAGTCATTGCATGTGATTGTGTATACAAAAGTTAAAAATATGTAAGAACAGGGACATATATTTTATAATGAATATGTATATATGCTTTCTTTGTTTTTGCTTCTACTACTTTAATACACACAAATTTTTTTTTTTCCTTATTGAAATGAGATACCTATTTGTAAAAGTAGGAATAATCCTTAAGCATACCTTTGGTCTTTTACACTTGAAGTGGCCAGGTTTAGAAAGGTAATACCTAGCATGGCACCCTTGTATTTGTTAATTATTTTGAAGTCTCTGCCCAATTTATGAAGTCATTATTTCATTTTGTTTAACTATGATAATATTTGTTCATCTACATATCTAGACAAATACATTTTGTTACGTTGGATTGGGTTATGGCTTAGTTGTACTTAAAATAGGTTTATTTAATGTTCTAATCTGTTTTTATTTCTCTAGTAGTATACTAAAATTGATAATTTAACATCTCCCCTACCTGATATTTACTGTTAGATCAAACATTTGAAGATAAGTTATGGGGGGGGGGGCAGGTGGTGGCTCACCTGGTTGAGTGCCTATATTACAATCTGCAAGGACCCAGGTTCGAGCCCTCAGTCCCCACCTGCAGGGGGAAAAGCTTCATGAGTGATGAAGCAGAGCTGCAGGTCTCTCTCCCTCTCTATCTCCCCCTTTCCCTCTCGATTTCTGTCTCTATCCAATAAATTAAAAAAATGAAGATTAAATAATAATAAAATTTTAAAAAGATAAGTTTTTGAAAAACCTTCATTATAAATGAAATCATACAGAAAACAGCTAAGTTTTCTAAGACTGAAATTATTACACTGATACATGAATGAGTACTAATTAAAAATATTAACTTACTGAAATTCTAGATCTATATTTAGAGACTTTAGTTGCGTATCAATTTCTATAAATTTATAATTGATACACATTTTAACCTCTTTTGACACTAGTCACATTCTTATTAGATCTCTATATAATTTTGGCTGATAATTTTTGACGTTACTAAAATAAAGTATGTCATATACATGACTGGTGGTTATCATTGGTAGAGTGGGGGCACAGAACTTTGGTGATGGATACGGAACGGTGTGGAGCTATACCCTGTAATTTTGTAAACCTCTGTGAAATCACCAACAATAAATATGTCATGTATATTAGAGGAAAATTCATGGGCATGCTTTCTTAAAGGTTGTCTTAATGGATAATGTCTTATTTGCTAGGGTATCTACTGATATGAAATCAGTTAATCACCTATTGACATGTTCACTTAAATTTTTTTTCTTCATTATTTTTAGAGGGCAGAGAGAAATTGAAAGGGGAAGGAGAGATAGAGAGACACAAGTAGCACTGTTTCATCACTCATGAAGCTTCTCTCCAGCAGGTGTGGACTGGGGGTTTAAATCCTAGTCCTTGCACATGGTAATGTGCGCACTCAACTGGGTATGCCACCTCTCGGTCGCTCACATTGAGTTTTGTTTGTACATTTCAGCAAATAAATCTGTAACCCATTAATATTTCCGTAATAAAATAAATAAATAAATAAATAAATAAATAAATAAATACAGTTGAAATGAAGGACAAATTGGATTTAAAACCAAATAATCCAGAGGAACTGACTCTAAGAAAAATGGTTTCTAATTCTGTCCTTTGAATTTGTAGCTATTGTTTTTTTTAATTAAAAATATTTATTTATTGGATAGAGACAGCCAGAAATCGAGAGGAAGGGGGAGGGAGAGAAATAGAGCTAAGACACCTGTAGCGTTACTTCATCACTTGTACAACTTTTCCCTGCAGGTGGGGAGCGGGAACGCAAACCCAGGTCCTTGCGCATAGTGATATGTGTGCTTAACTGGGTTCACCACCTCTGGCCCCATCATTATTATCCTGTTTATTACTTTGTGTTTGCATCCATAGACTTATGCATGCCCAACCCACTATGCAAATGATACCACACATTTTTTCCTGCTTTTTGTTAACTTATTTTAATGATGCATGACATTATAGGGATATGCCATAAATTTAACCATTTCTTTACTATGAAGGTTTTTCAGGTTTTTTTTCCCCCTTGCTGTTAATGGTTAACTAGTGTGCATATATTTATCATTTTGTACTTACATATGGGATAAATAACAAGGTTTGAATGAGAGTAGGGGTGGATAGAAAGGATGCCTATTTCTATCCAAGGAGCCATTTCCTGCCACTGCACTATTAACACTTTTCTTGAAATAACTATTTATAACTTATTATATTTCAACCCCCAGTGATTTCCTCTGTTCAGACTTCCTTTTTGTTTATTGTGGTAAAGTGCATAATATAAAGTATATCATTTTTTAAGTATATGATTTTAAGCCATTTTAAAACACATAGTTCAGTGGCATCAAGTACATTTGTGTTTAACCATAACTGCCACCCATTGCCACAACTTTTTCATCTTCCCAAGCTAAAATTGCATTGCAAACTGTAACTATCCATTCCTCCTCTGTCATCTGACTCCTGGTGAGCAGTATCCTATGTTTTCTTTATGAATTTGTCTCTTAGGAACTGGCTCATTTCCCTGAACATAGTATTTTCTTTTTTTTTATTTTAATTTTTTATTATTGGGTAGAGACAGAAATTGAGAGGGGGAGGAGAAGGAAAGAGACAGAGAGACACCTGCAGCTCTGCTTCACCACTCATGAAGCTTTCCCCCTGCAGGTGGGGACCAGGTATGCCACCACCAGTGTGCTTGAACCTAGGTCCTTGCACACTGTAATATGTGTGCTCAACCAGGTATGCCACCACCTGGTCCCCTGAACATAGTATTTTCAAGGTTCAGAATAGCACCTGTCAAGATTCTCTTTAGGTATATATTTTAAGGTGGTCCGGGAGGTGGTGCAGTGGATAAAGCATTGGATTCTCAAGCATGAGGTCCTGAGTTCAGTCCCTGGCCGCACAAGTACCAGAGTGATATCTGGTTCTTTCTCTCTCTTCTATCTTTCTCATTAATAAAAAAAAAAAAAAATTTTTTTTAAAGAAATATATTTTATGTGTATATAGCATGCTTTTTCTATCCATACATAATGAATACATAAGATTGTTTCTATCTTTCGGTTATCTCTGAATGTACTTTACTGGGTGAGCTCTCTTGGCTCCAGGCTATAATGTTTCTTGGTGTTGGCTTCTTTGGGTTTATTCTACTTGGAATTAGTTGAACTACTTGGCTATATAGATTGATGTGTTTTGTCACCTACAGGAATTTTTCATCTGTTATTTTTTCAGATATTCTTTTTGCCATCTTCTTTTTCTCCTCTGAGACCCCTTAATGAATAGATTGTTTTACTTAATAATGTCCCTTAGGGTAAGTCTACTTTCTGAAATTTTTGAAATTATCAACTGTCTGATCCTCAGCTTCGCGGTTTCTTCAACTTGCTTTAATAAGCTGTGCAATTTTCATTTTAGTTGTTTTTTTTTTCTCTAGAATTCTCGCTTTTTTTGATAATTTCTTTGTTGATATTCTCATCGTGTCCCAGTACTATTTTTCTGGTGTCTTTTAGTCCTCAGTGCAGTTTTCCTTTAGTTCTTCATTGTATTAAAGACAGCTTTAGTCATTTATCCTTGGAATTACTGATTTTAACAAAGTCCTGTACATTTTAATACTCAGAAGTTATTACCATTTCTTTTCTTTTCTTTTTTTTGTTAATTCTGTTCTTTGTTCTATTGGTATAGCATACTCTTCTTGTTTCCTTAGTTTAGAATTTTTTCTTTTGAAGTCTTCTTCATGCATTTCCTTTCCTTCATCCTCCATGGTTTCT